>NC_085030.1:17915477-18215477 GCF_963692335.1 Osmerus eperlanus
GGCCCCCCAAAACGTAAATAAGCTTGACATTTATTTTGTGGAAAATCGTTCATTCATAAAAAGCTCACTGGTAGCGATCATTGTCAGTAACAACGCAAAATGCGATATAGCCCTGTGTGGAGAAGCTGCCCCGGTAAATTGTACTACTACGGCACAGTACAGTACTAGACTACTGCTGTGTTCGTCTTGGTAGCGATTGCGTTGGTTGAATTGGATTTAACGTTCCGTTGTATGGTTTAAACTGAAATTAATTATTTTCATGAACAGATTGACAACGTTTAGGCTGTGGCAATGAAGTTCAGGTTAGTAGTTAGGTAGACTTTTGATTTAAGTAAGGGGAGTGCCGAACATGTTCTGTCGCCGTTTGACTTCCTACAGCTGTGTAGATGTTTTTGTAGTGTCTCGCGTAGGCTACAGCGTTGCAGTGAGCAACACTGGTTTGAAACCACAGGTAATGGTAATTTTACCAACAAATCGTTTACTAATGTCAGAATAAATCCTACAACGAAAATATATATGTGAGGAATGTTTATTTTAACGATTGAAAACAGATAACGCTACATCATAGACTACTGTAGTATGTGTTGCCCGGGCAACACAGGCTAATGTCATGGTGCTAATACGTCAGTGAAATAGTAGACTACTGTTTCCGAAAGTAGATGTACTTCCTAATATCAGCTTATACTGTACATTACACATCACAATTGTGTGTCATATCACAAAGTAATCGTCCCTCTGTAAATTCATAGCTGGACCACTACTCACAGAGCTGCATAGCATTTTCCTCCCAAAAAGGAGGCTGCAAAATTCTGATAGGGTGACAAAAGGGGATTTTTTCATTTAACTCTTCACATTCCAAAACAAACTGAATAGGCAGGATTAAAGGGTTTATTTCAGAAACATTGTCTTTAATTTGTCAAATTATGAATTGATAAAATAAAATGAGAACAGATTACTTTTAAAATGTATATTTTTTGAATATATTAGTTCTCCCCTGCTGGGGGGTAGCTGGCGTCCACAGACCTGAACCATTTAAAAAGAGGATAGCCACTTTGTTCTGTTTTGCTGAAAACTTGTCATGTTTTAATGAGCCTCCACTTTAACCGTGACTGAAACATCTGAAATATTCATGGAATTGGTCTGTTGCTCTGAAGCTCACCAGCCAGGGTGAATTTTGAGGGCGACAGAATTGCAAAATCATAAAACCAAAAATAAAATATATAAATCCTAGAGGGGCATGCATGAAAAATGGAAAAACAATAATATTCATAAAAGCAACACCATGGTTATGGTGACGCTCGCTTTCATTGGCTATGGCCTCCGGCAGCCCGATCAGGAGTCGTACATGTTCAGCACGTTTAGTATTTACGAGGTGAGATCGGGGAGGCTCTGATACGATAGGGAGCGAAAAATAGGCAAATAGGGCTTAAAATCTTCAAGTGTGTCCAGCCTAAACCGTGCAACGGAACCTTTTTTGGAGATACAAGCAATGCAATGGGGATTGAGACAAACATTTTGACACCAGTCTTGTCTATTTAGTGCAAATATTGAGGGACTAGTTAGAGTGTGAATAATTTCTAATACATTTTTAATAAAAAATTATATATCTGAGAATATACGTAGGTTGTGTCTTGCCAAAGACAGAAGGTTGGGTCCTTTTAGTTTTACTGCAGTGTCTCCTCTAACCAGGAGGGGGCAGTACAGCTGTATCCAACAGTGGGAGATGGGTAACACGTTTTTAAAGCTGTCATTATGCTTCTGTTGGTATCAAATCAATGGTGTGAGATTTTGCTAACGTGTGAAAGTTTTAAGGCCAATAAATTGGTTATGGCTTGTCAAATTTAGACAATAGATTGTCGAGATTTTTTTTTTCTCTTACCTGTAGTGCTACCAGGGTCTAATAAAATGTTATTTAAGCTTGTTGATAGATACATATGAGATGTTAATGGTTTCTAAAGTCTTATCTAAATAAGTGATAGGACACCAAATAAGAAGGTCAATAGGATTTATTAATTTATTGTTCTCAAACTGAATCTATAGGGTGCTGTGCTCACTGGACCATACAGTATTTGTAATATGACATTCTGCTGGAATGACAAATGGCTATAACGAGGAGTTCAGCTCCAGCTGAAGATGGACTTGTACAGTTTGTGCGTCATGCATTCATGTGAATGTGGATTCCAAATTTGGTCCTTGAAAAAAAAAAAAAAAAACGGTCTTATTTACAGTAATACCTCCTCATGCTGGAGAAGAAAATAATTACTTTTAAACAAAACATTTTTTTTTATGGAATGATGTGTTGATTAAACTGTAGCTGTGACTGCAATGGTACCCCTTGATTTTAAAACCATTTCCAACATTTTGCATTGGCAACACACACACACCTGTCAACCTCCAAGGAGTCCAATCGTGCATAGATAAAATAGCTCATTTTCAGTAACCCTAACCTACAGTGAAGTTGGAATAAGAGTGAATCTTTTATTTTGTGAACTAAGCTAACCTGTACTCCCAACTCTCCCAGGAGTCAGTGAAGTGTGTGTCCTGTGTTGTAGTCAGAGTAGGATTCAGACCTTTCAAATGTTTAGTAAAGCTCCTATTATGAGCACTCAAGCTAATCCATGCCACGGCTGCAGTGAAAGACTGATAATAAATTATTAAAAGCTTTGATATTTACAGGTGTTCGTCCCTTTAGAAGTTGCCCAAGTTACAGTCCCCTAAACAACTCAGTTCATTTTGGGACAACATTAATTACCCTCCACTAAACCTGACATGTAACTTACTGGTTTCACACAAACAACCCTCTGATTTCAGGAAAAACACCAAGATTGTAGGAGGCCCTAAACAGCTGGGATGCATTTCCATCAGCAGTTCCACTGATGTGCAGTCTTAAAATAAAGCCAGCCTTCTGACAGCTAAGGTAGGACAGGTATTGTGTTACAATCAAAACTGAGGTCCGGTATGTTAGTTAAGAGCATGGCCCTGGGAACGTCACACCTGCTGACAGTGTTGATACATCAGTAGCAGTCCTACACAAAAAGACACTATTTGGTTAATTTCAACATATTTAACATAATTGAATTTCGACATGTATCTACTCGGGGATTGTATAGAATTATAAAAAGTAGGAGGTAGCACATCTGCAAGGTTTACAAAACAAACCAGAGACTTTGTGTTGCTCAGACAGAGTTGCTCTCTCTGTCAGCACAAACAGACCCAGAGCAGCTCTCTATACTACTACTAGCTCAGACAGAGCTGCTCTCTTTACTAGCTCAGACAGAGCTGCTCTTTCTACTAGCTCAAACAGAGCTGCTCTCTCTACTAGCTCAGACAGACCCAGAGCTGCTCTCTCTACTAGCTCAGACAGACCCAGAGCTGCTCTCTCTACTAGCTCAGACAGACCCAGAGCTGCTCTCTCTACTAGCTCAGACAGACCCAGAGCTGCTCTCTCTACTAGCTCAGACAGACCCAGAGCTGCTCTCTCTACTAGCTCAGACAGAACCAGAGCTGCTCTCTCTACTAGCTCAGACAGACCCAGAGCTGCTCTCTCTACTAGCTCAGACAGACCCAGAGCTGCTCTCTCTACTAGCTCAGACAGACCCAGAGCTGCTCTCTCTACTAGCTCAGACAGACCCAGAGCTGCTCTCTCTACTAGCTCAGACAGACCCAGAGCTGCTCTCTCTACTAGCTCAGACAGACCCAGAGCTGCTCTCTCTACTAGCTCAGACAGACCCAGAGCTGCTCTCTCTACTAGCTCAGACAGACCCAGAGCTGCTCTCTCTACTAGCTCAGACAGACCCCTCTCTCTCTCTCTCTCTCTCTCTCTCCTAGGAGGGGTGGCAGTGCAGGTTTGCTGTTCGTGACATGGAGGGGGTTTCAACCCCTCTCAGTCCTCTGGTCCCCACATAGCCAGGCTCCTGCTGGTACCCTCAACTCTGTAACCCAGGAACACGTTAGGAGTTTTGTGCAGAAGAGCTTGTCATGTTCCTTCAGAGTAATGGCAGGTTACACTTCTAATAGCCAATCAGGCACTGTTATACATGCTCACCAAAAACAGTTTCACACACACAAAGGTAAACTCACTGCAGCCCACTTGCAAACAAACACAAATAAGCAAACAAACTCATCCCATATTACAATTTAAAAAATTGCACTTGACTTTTGAAGGGGAAAATTAAGTGATGAATGAGGAAGAAAAAAAAAAAAAAAAGGAAAAGAAATAGACCTTAGCCAATTCTCACACATCACTAAAACAAATCAGACTTGTAAAGATGCTAGATGCAGTATCTAATGTTTGGAAAACACACATATAGTACTAGGAAATAAAACAAGGACCAGACAGCCCAAGGCAGTTCCCACCCTGGTTACAACATTATTTATATCTGCTAATCATCTCCCATTGTGTTGCCAGTTCATGCAGTGAACTGTATAATAGTAAACAACTTTTACTTTAAAAGCTGTACAGAATTCTATTTTTCAAAGCTATGATATGAATGTTACATGTCCTTAGTGCTTGTTCCAGAACTTCCTTTTACAGTGCCTAGGTTGCTAGCAAATGGCCATGTGTCATTGTCAACTATTTGGTTTATAACTTAAATAGTAAGTTTGTACTAAGATTAAGCCTTTCTTGGGTCATTCAAATATTAACATTTTAAATTGCATTTCAATTTAAAAAGGCACTGAAAAAGGGAGTATTATCCTGACTTATTTACACACGAAAGCCAGACCACAGAGAATGATACAGTAGCTCCTCCTCTCAGAGCAAATGTCACTGCTAGCAAGTGGTGATAAATACATTTCCAACCAACTGTGGGCTGGTGGACTTAGTAATGACTGGCCTCCGTTTCCGCTGGCAACGGGGACTATCTGTCCTGTGTGTCCGACAGTGTGGCGTCCTCCGGCGTGTCCCCGGACGGCGTGTCTGAAGACAGCGTGTCTCCAGGCGTGTCTGACGGCGTCTTCAGGACAGGGTTGACGAAGCCCTCGTACTCGGACTCGTCCACGTCGTCAGTGAGTGCGCTCACAAAATCGTTCTCCCACTCCAGGGCGTTGGAGTCCTCGGAGGCGGAGGCCGGGCCACTGGCGAGGGGGGCGGGGCCTGGGCGCAGGGCGGCACGCAGGATGTCTTCCTCCGTCCGGGAACGCTCCCACGCTGGGCCCACCCGAGTCATCCCTGCAGCCCATCAGAACACACACACAGCCCAGCAGAACACACACACAGCCCAGCAGAACACACACACAGCCCAGCAGAACCCAAACACAACCCATCAGGAACACACGGAGGACTGAACCACTACCTTTTAACCCTTGTGTTATCTTCGGGTCATTCTGACCCATCAGTCATTGTGACCCACCGTCGTATTGCGACAAATTTACCGCATACAAAGACAAAGTGAAGCATTTTCTTTTAACAGCTAGGCTGTCTCAGACCCCCCACATTGCAAAGGTTAAAAGAAAATTATTTTAATTTGTTTTTGTATTGGGTAAAATTGGGTAAACACAAAGATGGTTCGTTATGAACCTTTGGGTCATGTGACCCGAAGGCAGCACGAGGGTTAAAACCCTGATAATGTTGTGTATTAGACCCGCAAACATTAGGTAAGTAATACAAATATGAAAACACAAGTGTTTAAAACATCTATATGTAGAGGGGTGACCTATGGGAGTCAGGTGGCTGAGCAGTTAGGGAATCGGGCTAGTAATCAGAAGGTTGCCGGTTCGATTCCCTGCCATGATAAATTACGTTGTGTCCTTGGGCAAGGCACTTCACCCTACTTGCCTCGGGGGAATGTCCCTGTACTTACTGTAAGTCGCTCTGGATAAGAGCGTCTGCTAAATGACTAAATGTAAATGTATGACCCCTGGAGGGTGAACTATAACCTTTAACCCAGTGTTATAAGCAGTGTGGTTGTGTCCAGAGCAGCGGCAGACACCCACCCTCCTCGTCCTCCCACTCCAGGTCCAGAGAGGTGCCGTCGTCGTTGGTAGAGCGGGTCTTGGTGGTGAAGTCCCAACTGCTCTCCGTGTTGGGGGTTACCACGGTGGTCTCCGAGGGCAACCCTGGAGACAACAAACCACCATCAACATTCCCTAGTGTATTTGTGTGTGTATATTTATCTTGTGGGGTATGTTGGTTTGATTGCCTCAGAGCGCCTGTAATCTGTACCCTGACTGGAGTGTCTGTACATTCTGTTATTAGGAGCAGTAGAGAGGGACAGCAAGAGGGGTATATGAAGTGCTGCTCAGTGATACGCTTTTTGACTGCATGTCGCTTTGGGTAAAAGCGTCTGCTAAATGAATACATTACTGCATTTTTTTTTATGACAGACTTACTGCTGCCCCTGAAGGCTTCAGACTGAGCCTTCACGTTCTGGAGGTAAACATCAAAGTCTTCTCCTGGTGTGTGCCTGCAACAGAACACAACGTTCACATCCTGGTAGCGTTGCTTCGTTTCCATAGAGCAAAAACTGTAATGTTTTAGTGATTACAACTAATGCTGCTGAAACTCACTTCTTGTGGAGTCCTGCTCTGCTCTCTCCATCCGGCCGGCCTTTAGTCCTCAGCACATGCTGCTCCTGAGAGAAACAGCCAGACCTCCAGCATGATTAATAAAGACTATGTTAGACTGGGATCTACGACTGAAGAGACACCGTGAGTGAAACAATAATTATCTGCTGACAGATTCATGGGATGGGTACAGAGCAACACACCGAACTACAACACAAGCAGGGAGATGAGGAATATAATATTTCAGGGAAAACAAGGAAAAATAACTGAAATCAATCATTTACTCAATCAAATCAAGTAGAGGAAGGGAGGGTGGAAGCATCGCGTCTTTAGCGGACTAATGAGGCAGGAAGTGATAGGAAGTGTGAGGAGGTGACAGGAAGTGGGTGGGCGAGCTGAGGGCCGCCTCACCTCCAGGAGCCTTCGCTCGCGAGCGACCCTGGCGGCTTGGCGCTGCGCTGCATTCCTAGCCTCCTCGTCTAGCCTCAACCTCTCCTCTTCTGCCTCTAACTGAGCAGAAATGACACAACAAAAAAATAACAAAAAGGTTGAGAACACAAAATATGAAATATCAAAAATGAATGCTGCAAATTAAAGTTAAGATTGGCCCAAATCATAAAGAAGGCTGTGATGACGCTAACTGTGGGGGCCAAAACCCTGAGTCACAGCTGGGTGAGATACATTACTGTGTTTCCTATATGAGACTAACTACATGTGATTGCAAACAAAAAATCTGTTTGTATCATATACCTCCGCCTGCAGTTTGAGGTCTATCAAGGTCTGCTGATCAGAAATAGCAGTATAACGGTGCTCTTTGAGGTGATTGATCTCCTCCTCATTGATAGGCCTGGAACCAACACAAGTGGGATTAACATTTACATCTGAACACGATTTAGTTGTTATTTATACTCTTTTCTCTCAGCAGCAATATAGTAAAATAACAGAATGATTGAGTAACGCCTCCTTATTCTTACAGGCCAGCAGTCACTGGCTAACATCAGAGCTGTTTCAGAATCAACCTGTTTCTCTCTCACTGTCTCCTCCTCTCTGTCCCTTCCTCGGTCTCTCTCTCCGAGCAACACAACAATTAACATACCTGGGACAGCTTTGTGGGCTTTCAACCTGGAATGAGAGAGAATAGAATATGTTTGGTCTCCTATCACAAACCAGTATAAATAATCAACTTGAAAATGTTATAATGTTAATATTTACACATACCTCATCACTCTCTACTAGATTTTCAAACTGTCAAGATAAAGAATCGTTCGGTGTTAGAAATACAGCGTTGTCCTTGGTATGTGATAAAGAAATGAATCGTGTTCAAAGTAGTGGCACCTACTTCAATAGTGTAATGCTCCCCGGTGGTGCTGCTGCGGAAGTACTTGGACCTGTGATGATCGACATGAGAAGCTACGTGACACACAGGCAGTACCAGTGCACTAGCAAAATTAGTAACCAGAATTTGTGCAGGATAGTAACTAGCTAATTACCTACAGCTGGGCTTATGCATTGGCATTTTGTTAAGTAAAAACGTTCCCTGTGTGTTTACCCTGTTCGGCTTGCTTTACTGACAAGTAAATCAGACCCTACGAGTGCCAGAACTAGTTAGCAGAACTAGTTAGTAGATCGGTTTGAGTCCAGCTAGACAGGTAATAGACACCCGGCCGCAACAAGCAGTCGTGTCCGGCTCGCTTCTAGCACGAAACCCAAATTAGGGGTGGGGTCCATAATGCGGTGACCAACACAAAGGTAATATAATTTCGGCAAATCCAGACACAAGCTATACAATGAAGTGTTCCGCGACAATCAGCCAATACATACGTTTAGCTAGCTAGTAGAGTAGCTACAGCTAGCTAGCTACTTGTGGCTGTCTACAGTATTGGATATTTGGGGCGTAGATCACAGACAGTACTAGGCTACCAGCTAGCTAACTTCACCAGTCATAGGTACTTACCCGCCACCACGTTGTATCCTGTTCGCTTCTCGCCGGAAGATCCCAGTACAGTAACCCCAACAGTTCCCCATCGCATTCTGTCAGGGTTAGCTAGCTAGACAGCTGGCTCTCTGGATGGTCGGCAAACTCGCGTTAGCTGCAACAACTTGGCTGGCTCGCTAAACTGCTTTCATCTCGAAAAAATGTTTGTCGATTGCACTGACATGAGCTAGACGAGCTAAGGTAATCTGCAGGTGAGATTTGCTCACCTGCATCAAAAGATGTCAACACTTCAACACTTGCTTGTACTGAGAGGGATGAAACTATGCGTCAAATGACGACTTTAACTGTCGTAAATTTACAGATAAAAATGAGATTCCTCACCGGTGGATTGGACATTAATCCTGTTCCGGGATCTGCACATGTGATCGATGGCTTGCTACGGAATGCCGTATGGTTCAAGCAGTACAGTAGTTTTATCTGTGCTTGAACCTAAAACAGTTTTCTCAGCACAATATTGAAGCAAAACTGCAAAGTGTTTTTTAATAACCTCCACTGATAACATAATTTTGAATGTTGGTATGCAGAGATTGGAAGTAACAAAGTACAAATACTTCATTTTCTCTACTTAACAGTGTTTCTGGTATCAGTAAAAAAAAAGTTTCCAAAGGTTACATTTTTTTGTTTGAAAAAGAGTTTCTGAAGAATAATACAAAAATTCCCTGTCCTGAATTACAGAAGCTGTATTTCACACATGCCAGGGGTCTTGTGTCTGTGCCAGACTCTTGCCCAAAATTATTTAATCGTCCACAAGAGAGCGGTATAACCCTCCAATGGGCAGGTCTCTTGCGCCCTTCATGCACCTTTCTGTTTATTAACAGCCTCCATCACTAATCCTGGCCCCTCCCTCCCTGCCAGGATCACATCCCAACTGCCTCCCTGCCAGGATCACATCCCAACTGCCTCCCTGCCAGGATCACATCCCAACTGCCTCCCTGCTTGGATCACATCCCAACTGCCTCCCTGCTTGGATCACATCCCAACTGCCTCCCTGCTTGGATCACATCCCAACTGCCTCCCTGCTTGGATCACATCCCAACTGCCTCCCTGCTTGGATCACATCCCAACTGCCTCCCTGCCAGGATCACATCCCAACTGCCTCCCTGCTTGGATCACATCCCAGCTGCCTCCCTGCTTGGTGTCCTGCCAGGATCACATCCCAACTGCCTCCCTGCTTGGATCACATCCCAACTGCCTCCCTGCTTGGTGTCCTGCCAGGATCACATCCCAACTGCCTCCCTGCTTGGTGTCCTGCCAGGATCACATCCCAACTGCCTCCCTGCCAGGATCACATCCCAGCTGCCTCCCTGCTTGGATCACATCCCAACTGCCTCCCTGCTTGGATCACATCCCAACTGCCTCCCTGCTTGGATCACATCCCAGCTGCCTCCCTGCTTGGATCACATCCCAACTGCCTCCCTGCTTGGATCACATCCCAGCTGCCTCCCTGCTTGGTGTCCCGGGCGTGAATCACTCTCCTCAGCGGGAACATGGCCGAGCACAGATTGCAGGACAGGTAGAGGTGTTGCCTCCCTGACCAGTCCTGTTCCCCCGCAGGAACGCTGCAACACACACAGGTGCTCACCTGCAGGCTGCCTCCTGCAGACAGCCCCCTGCAGGCTGCAGACAGCCTCCTGCAGACAGCCCCCTGCAGGCTGCAGACAGCCTCCTGCAGACAGCCTCCTGCAGACTGCTTCATGCAGACAGCCTCCTGCAGACAGCCTCCTGCAGGCTGCAGACAGCCTCACGCAGACAGCCTCCTGCAGGCTGCAGACAGCCTCCTGCAGGCTGCAGACAGCCTCACGCAGACAGCCTCCTGCAGGCTGCAGACAGCCTCCTGCAGGCTGCAGACAGCCTCCTGCAGGCTGCAGACAGCCTCACGCAGACAGCTTCCTGCAGGCTGCTGGCAGGAAGGCAGACTGGAGCAGACCTGGTGGGCTCCTCCACATACAACAGGAATACCGTAAACACGTTTATTAGGATTCAGTGTGAAGTTGTTTTGACTCAGCACATGGTCACGGTGTGGAACATTGAAAACATTGATAAAATGAAGCCTTTTTTAATAATATTTTTGCAACCTTGTGAAACTTTTTTTTCTCACATACATTGAAAGGAGAGCAGAGAGGGGAGAGGAGAAAAGAGAGGGGAGAGGAGAAAAGAGAGGGGAGAGGAGAAAAGAGGGGAGGAGAGGGGAGAGGAGAAAAGAGAGGGGAGAGGAGAAAAGAGGAGAAAAGGGAGGGGAGAGGAGAAAAGAGAGGGGAGAGGAGAAAAGAGAGGGGAGAGGAGAAAAGAGAGGGGAGAGGAGAAAAGAGGGGAGGAGAGGGGAGAGGAGTAAAGCAGAGCAGAGCACAACAATTTTGAAACTTTTTGGGGGAAACTTTCTTTTCAAAAAAGAACCTTTCAAATCTTTTTCTTGAAACTTTCAAAAACATATGTTGTAAACTTTTCAAAAAATATATCGTTGGAAACTTTCTTTTCAAAAGATTTTTTCAACCTTTCAAATCCTTTTCTTGAAACTTTCTTTCAAAAATATATATTTTGTAAAAAGTTTCAAAAGGATTTGAAAGGCTGAAAAACTTTCTTGCAAGAAAGTTTCCAACAATATTTTTGTCGAAAAGTTTACCGCATATATTTTTGAAATAAAGTTTCAAGAAAAGGATTTGAAAGTTTGAAAAAAAAATTGAAAAGAATGTTTCACCCAAAAAGTTTCAAAAATATATTTTTTCAACCTTTTCAAATCCTTTTGAAACTTTTTACAAAATATATTTTTTCCAGCTTTCAAACCTGTTTTTCATAGTGAAATGAGAGGAGACAGTTTTTTCAAAACCTTTTTCGAAAATAAGGTATAATAAAGGTTGAAAATAATTTCAACCTTTCAAAACCTTTTTTTTTCCAACCTTAAAAACCAGGGACTCTTTAACCCTAACTCCGGGGACTCTACCCCTAACCGGAAACAAAACAGTTTAAATATAAAATTGTATGTCAGTGTGTGTGTGAGAGAGGATGAGTATGTGACAGGAGAGTTGAACGTTTCTGTGTTCAATAATCCTTGATTCCTGTTGTGTTATGTTTTCCATAGACGGAGATTAAAAATCATGACAGATGGAAACCATGTAAATGCGATCACACAGTCCTGCATCAGCAGAAACATGACCTTGTCCTCGAGAGCAAGGCCGCTGGTGCTCAGTCAGCATCTTGCTGCCCACACTCTGCCCTGGGAGGAAGTGATCACACAGCATTCTGCCCTGGGTGGAAGTGATCACACAGCATTCTGCCCTGGGAGGAAGTGATCACATAGCACTCTGCCATGGGAGAAAGTGTAGACACATCCATGCCATTTGTTGATATCACTTTTCAAAATGGACGACCTCCACTGCACAGGAACCACAGCTTAGTGTCAGCCTCTGGAGATGGGACGTCAGATAAATATATCATAATGCGGGGGGGGGGGGGCGGATTTGCAGTGTCGTCTGGCGGGAGGCCCCTGGTGGAACCCTGAAAAGTTCAGTTTTACTGGGGCTTGTACGCCCCTGTACACTGAGACAGTGTCTGCTCCTCCTGTATGTAGGTCACTTAGCACAGGCTCTATACAGAGACATGCTCTATACAGGCTCTATACAGAGACATGCTCTATACAGGCTCTATACAGAGACATGCTCTACACAGGCTCTATACAGAGACATGCTCTATACAGGCTCTATACAGAGACATGCTCTACACAGGCTCTATACAGAGACATGCTCTATACAGGCTCTATACAGAGACATGCTCTACACAGGCTCTATACAGGCTCTACACAGGCTCTATACAGGCTCTATACAGGCTCTACACAGGCTCTATACAGGCTCTATACAGGCTCTATACAGGCTCTATACAGAGACATGCTCTATACAGGCTCTATACAGGCTCTACACAGGCTCTATACAGAGACATGCTCTACACAGGCTCTATACAGGCTCTATACAGGCTCTATACAGGCTCTATACGGGCTCTATACAGAGACATGCTCTACACAGGCTCTATACAGAGACAGGCTCTATACAGAGACATGCTCTATACAGGCTCTATACAGAGACAGGCTCTATACAGGCTCTATACAGGCTCTATACAGGCTCTATACAGGCTCTATACAGGCCAGACTCACTCTGGCTCCACAGGGACAGATGGAAGCAAAGGTTTTACTTGATTCGTACTTAACACCTCCACACCCTGCATACTGACAAAACCTCCACACCCTGCATACTGACAAAACCTCCACACCCTGCATACTGACAAAACCTCCACACCCTGCATACTGACAAAACCTCCACACCCTGCATACTGACAAAACCTCCACACCCTGCATACTGACAAAACCTCCACACCCTGCATACTGACAACTGTGTGGAGCAGTGGATGCTCCACCTGCTTGACTGAAGACCAGGATGAGGTGATTGGGAACTTACAGGGAAGCGTGTGTGTCTTAAAGGCATCAGACTCTCTCTGCTATCAGCCACTGTCAATGACATGTTATTGTTGCTGTATGCTTGAGAAATTGAGGTGTCATAGTTGCACTGTAGTTGTAATGTTGTATTGTTTTAGAACACTAGTATTTGTAGATCACTGTGCATGTTAGCTGAGATGTGTTTACTTTGGTCTGACCACCGAAGTGCTGTAGAACTATACACTTCTGATCCTTCATCTGCTACTGTACTTTCTATATGCACATTTTGTACATCTCTTTGGATAAAAGTGTCTGCTAAATGAATAAAATGCAGGTTGGTCGTCTTAGAGGACTCTGTATGGTGGACTGTGGATGTGTCCTAACTCCCTCTACCTTTTACCTTCCTTATCAGAAGTGAAGCTGGCAGCTTAGTCGTGCCTATAAATGTCTCTCGTATCTTGGGCACTGCATGCTGGGTGAGGGCTGGAGGTGGGCTCTGAGCTGGGCACTGCATGCAGGGTGAGGACTGGAGGTGGGCTCTGAGCTGCATGCAGGGTGAGGGCTGGAGGTGGGCTCTGAGCTGGCCCTCCTCTGTGCCCTTGAGTAAAGGGCTCTCCAGGCTGACGGCAAAGTCCTTTTCCCCTCCCACACTGAGTGAGGAAGACACAGATTTCCCACCAGGGCAGATACCCTAGTTTCTAATAAAGAGGTTAAAGCAGCAGTGTTTCCCTGCATAGACTCTAGAACATTCATCTATCAATCACTCCCTCACTTTCTCTCTTTCTCTCCCTCCCTCTTTCCTTTCTCTCCACTTTGCTACAGTATCAAGCCTCAGTCTCTCCTTTTCACCATCTCCACTTTGAATTCATGTTTTTGTCTCTGTTACTAACAGGGACCGACTGCTATCATCATACAATATGTTTATTATAAAAAATTAGCCAGTTTATCAACAATGTGCATGATTTAAATATCCTGACCTTGTTGTATCAAGAAATCAACCGTGAAAGTAACATTCCAGATTCCTGACAAACACAATCCACTAGATGGCCCAGATCTGTGTGCTATCTCCCCCCAGCGCAGCTCCTCCTCTCCACCAGCACAGCCTTCCTCAGCAGGGACAGAATCATCCACCAGAGAGGAAATCATTCTTTTTGAGGACACAATATAAGAAAAAGCGATGGATTTGTATATTACAGATCTCAATTTGTATTTGGGAGTGGAGTGGCGCAGTGGTCACAAAGGGAGATTTTTTTTGAGCAAGTTGATTTATATCGCCCACTCTTCCTCCGTTCTGAGTAAGGCTGAATGTGCCTGGAACCAGATGTATTACCTCCTCCCACCCAGTCACACATGACCCTGCACATCTTACATCGGCAAGTCAGCCCACACACTCTCGCTTGTCAGCAATCCCAACACCACCAGGTCAGATCCTCTGTGTGGCACACATCATGCATGGGGGCGCTGAGTTTCACCACAGACAGAAGGCTCTGGAAGCAGAGAAACCTTCAAAGAAGACGTTTGTGTTCCACGTCCAGGCGCCATGTTGGATTGTCAGGGTGAGGCAGACCACCTCAACTGGAGCAGAGACTATAAGAGGAGACAATGTGTTTTAGGTGTTGTTTGGTACAACGGCTGCAGACCATCAAAGTGCTACAGAAAACAACATCCTGTTGTTAAACAAAACAAATCCCAACCTTTTGTATATATGTAGCAACATATCCTAAAAAAAAAATTGTTGTCTACTGTCTGATTGTTTTGTGTAGTATGTGAAGCTTTAAAAGAAGGTTTGATAGTTAAAAACTAAAAATCAGTTAAGATCAATTTACCAGAGCTAAATTAGTTGTCGTTGAGAGCTATGCAGAACGAAGAAGTCCACACCTTGGGCAGGAAAGGATAATGTGCTTTTTCACCTTGGACAAAAATAAGGAATTTGTGTTCATATGTTATGTTCTATGTGAGAACTATTGTTTCTGTAATGCAGAGCAAAACAGAACATTTGATTTATAGACATGGTCGTACTCTTATTCTAAACATTGTATTCTCACTTCTTATGGTGGTATGTTAGAACTATGTACTTCTGAACTATGATGTTCTGTTGTATTTTATACATGCACTCAACATGCTGGATGGCACTTTGGATAAAAGCATCTGCTAAATAAACACAATTTAAATGTAAATGTACAGTTTCATATTTACAACATTAAAGATATGTTGTTGGGAGTACTAATGAATACATAATTGTTTGATGACATTTCCACACTTCTCCCACCCATTGACCCCTTGAGGGTGAGAGCAGGGTGGAGGGTAGGGTGGAGTGGTGAGGGCACGGAGTGGGGGAAGAGAGCAGGGTGGAGTGGGGGAAGAGAGCAGGGTGGAGGGGGGGAAGAGAGCAGGGTGGAGTGGGGGAAGAGAGCAGGGTGGAGGGGGGGAAGAGAGCAGGGTGGAGGGGGAAAGAGAGCAGGGTGGAGGGGGGGAAGAGAGCAGGGTGGAGGGGGGGAAGAGAGCAGGGTGGAGGGGGGGAAGAGAGCAGGGTGGAGGGGGGGAAGAGAGCAGGGTGGAGGGGGGGAAGAGAGCAGGGTGGAGGGGGGGAAGAGAGCAGGGTGGAGGGGGGGAAGAGAGCAGGGTGGAGTGGGGGAAGAGAGCAGGGTGGAGGGGGGGAAGAGAGCAGGGTGGAGGGGGGGAAGAGAGCAGGGTGGAGGGGGGGAAGAGAGCAGGGTGGAGGGGGGGAAGAGAGCAGGGTGGAGGGGGGGAAGAGAGCAGGGTGGAGGGGGGGAAGAGAGCAGGGTGGAGGGGGGGAAGAGAGCAGGGTGGAGTGGGGGAAGAGAGCAGGGTGGAGGGGGGGAAGAGAGCAGGGTGGAGGGGGGGAAGAGAGCAGGGTGGAGTGGGGGAAGAGAGCAGGGTGGAGGGGGGGAAGAGAGCAGGGTGGAGGGGGGGAAGAGAGCAGGGTGGAGTGGGGGAAGAGAGCAGGGTGGAGGGGGGGAAGAGAGCAGGGTGGAGTGGGGGAAGAGAGCAGGGTGGAGGGGGGGAAGAGAGCAGGGTGGAGGGGGGGAAGAGAGCAGGGTGGAGTGGGGGAAGAGAGCAGGGTGGAGGGGGGGAAGAGAGCAGGGTGGAGTGGGGGAAGAGAGCAGGGTGGAGGGGGGGAAGAGAGCAGGGTGGAGGGGGGGAAGAGAGCAGGGTGGAGTGGGGGAAGAGAGCAGGGTGGAGGGGGGGAAGAGAGCAGGGTGGAGGGGGGGAAGAGAGCAGGGTGGAGGAGGGGAAGAGAGCAGGGTGGAGGGGGGGAAGAGAGCAGGGTGGAGGGGGGGAAGAGAGCAGGGTGGAGGGGGGGAAGAGAGCAGGGTGGAGGGGGGGAAGAGAGCAGGGTGGAGGGGGGGAAGAGAGCAGGGTGGAGGGGGGGAAGAGAGCAGGGTGGAGGGGGGGAAGAGAGCAGGGTGGAGTGGGGGAAGAGAGCAGGGTGGAGGAGGGGAAGAGAGCAGGGTGGAGGGGGGGAAGAGAGCAGGGTGGAGGGGGGGAAGAGAGCAGGGTGGAGGGGGGGAAGAGAGCAGGGTGGAGGGGGGGAAGAGAGCAGGGTGGAGGGGGGGAAGAGAGCAGGGTGGAGGGGGGGAAGAGAGCAGGGTGGAGGGGGGGAAGAGAGCAGGGTGGAGGGGGGGAAGAGAGCAGGGTGGAGTGGGGGAAGAGAGCAGGGTGGAGGGGGGGAAGAGAGCAGGGTGGAGGGGGGGAAGAGAGCAGGGTGGAGTGGGGGAAGGGAGGGGGGAGGAGGTCCTGGCTTCGGAGGCATCTCAGCCGGTGTTTGTCTCAGCCGGTGTTTGTCTCAGCCGGTGTTTGTCTCAGCCGGTGTTTGTCTCAGCCGGTGTTTGTCTCAGCCGGTGTTTGTCGCTGTGTTCCAGCACGCGAAAGTCCTCTACGCCTACTCAAAAGAGGACTCTTAACAAAGATTGTTTCATCACAGGGATATAAAAATAGATTATGATTTCATCAGAGGACAATTGCATGCAAATCAGTCTCCCTTGAAGAGTTGTGTTTCCCAAGGGATGGAAGTCAGGGAGATTTAGGTTACATCTTTTTAGCATCTTCCTCCTCTGATATGGTTGGTCCACACCTCAGCAGAAAGCCATTGTGCTAATGTTAGCTATGACTCATCATTAGCACAACACCAGTATCTTTATTGACAGAGTGTAATGTATTTTTATGCAGAGTATTTTTATGTAGCCTGTAAAACATTGAATCTGTTGGGTGGAGACTGGTTAGTGTGACCAGGACACAGAAAGTGTACTCAGAGATGGGAGGGAGCTAGGAGACAGATCTGTATCTCCTCAACTGAGAGACATAGAGAGAGACATGTTTCACCACTTCAGAGTTCTTCAGCACCACTTAGCCATGCTTCCACATCACTTGATCTCCTTCTAATCAGTGAACTCAGATTAGCTAAACCAGTTTCTGCTGCTGTCATGTCTGAAGAAGCTGTGAGACTCCCACAGGAGAGCCTCTGGCACCGAGCCTGGCCCCACAGGAGAGCCTCTGGCACCGAGCCTGGCCCCACAGGAGAGCCTCTGGCACCGAGCCTGGCCCCACAGGAGAGCCTCTGGCACCGAGCCTGGCCCCACAGGAGAGCCTCTGGCACCGAGCATGGCCCCACAGGAGAGCCTCTGGCACCGAGCATGGCCCCACAGGAGAGCCTCTGGCACCGAGCATGGCCCCACAGGAGAGCCTCTGGCACCGGGCCTGGCCCCACAGGAGAGCCTCTGGCACCGAGCATGGCCCCACAGGAGAGCCTCTGGCACCGAGCCTGGCCCCACAGGAGAGCCTCTGGCACCGGTCCTGGCCCCACAGGAGAGCCTCTGGCACCGAGCATGGCCCCACAGGAGAGCCTCTGGCACCGAGCCTGGCCCCACAGGAGAGCCTCTGGCACCGAGCCTGGCCCCACAGGAGAGCCTCTGGCACCGAGCCTGGCCCCACAGGAGAGCCTCTGGCACCGAGCCTGGCCCCACAGGAGAGCCTCTGGCACCGAGCATGGCCCCACAGGAGAGCCTCTGGCACCGAGCATGGCCCCACAGGAGAGCCTCTGGCACCGAGCATGGCCCCACAGGAGAGCCTCTGGCACCGAGCCTGGCCCCACAGGAGAGCCTCTGGCACCGAGCCTGGCCCCACAGGAGAGCCTCTGGCACCGAGCCTGGCCCCACAGGAGAGCCTCTGGCACCGAGCATGGCCCCACAGGAGAGCCTCTGGCACCGAGCATGGCCCCACAGGAGAGCCTCTGGCACCGGGCATGGCCCCACAGGAGAGCCTCTGGCACCGAGCATGGCCCCACAGGAGAGCCTCTGGCACCGAGCCTGGCCCCACAGGAGAGCCTCTGGCACCGAGCCTGGCCCCACAGGAGAGCCTCTGGCACCGGGCATGGCCCCACAGGAGAGCCTCTGGCACCGGGCATGGCCCCACAGGAGAGCCTCTGGCACCGGGCCCGGCCCCACAGCAGAGGTGCTTATCCTGACTGCAGCCAGGAGGAAGAATCAGGGCTGGTCTGGGTCTGTGTACACATGCCCTGCAGGGAGGCGCCCATGCAGAACTCCTCCACCGCCCTCACACCCTCACACACATCCTCTCTGTTCCCTCGTTAAGGAGCGTGTTCAACACTCTGTTTCTCCAGCTAGCGTGTGTGTGGTGGAGAACATCAACATGCCTTGCGTGTGTGTGTGAGCACCAAAACATGCAGAAATATCTTCAAACAGAGTGTAAAGCTAATCAAACCAGAACAGAGAAATCTGGCTGTAATTCTCCTCTCACATGGAACACCCAGGAGGTCCGACAGCTCCTCTCACACTTCTACCCCTGGAGGCCGGCCCTGGAGGCCGGCCCCTGGGGACGGCTGGATGGGAGTCTGGAGGAGGCTAAGAAACAGCTCTTCATTAGCACCTTCAGATGGCAAGGCACAGGGAACATGGTGCATGGGGAAAGACAGACATCTTCACAGTTCCTTCTCTGTCACTCTCCACACCAGGACTGGGGCTGGGGGGGTTAGGGTGTGTGTGTGTGTGTGTGTGTGTGTGTGTGTGTGTGTGTGTGTGTGGAGGGGGGGTAGTAGAAGTCTGGAATACATCCTGACCTGCTTGCAGTGTAGGTTGCCTTTCGGTTTGCAGTATGTGTGGAAATTCAGTGCAAGTATAAATACAATGCATCATTTGTCTATTTGTGGAGTCTTCAAGACACAAGCCAGGCTGGAAGACAGTTTCAATACATACGCTGTTAATCCCTTTTCCACCCTTGTTGAGATGATTCATTGTTTCTCAGCGACACCAAGCCTATATTTTTGGTTTTCCTTCTCAACCACTTCCTCAAAACCAGAGGTAAATATGCACACTGCTTAATAAACTGCAGAACATGAAACCAAACATGATGTAAGTGTGAGTGTCTTGCAGAGGCCTATATAATCATGATGCAGTTTGGGAATCTGGCCATCGGTCCAAACCTTCTCCTGAGAGCCTCCTGTGAGAGAGGGTCTATTTGCAGCGTGCCTATTTATACAGAGCTCAGTGGAGAGGCACAACGAGCTGAATCTACCCAGCAATCAGGCCAGAGATCTGGCAGAGAGAAGCCCTTCTCCACCCAGCTAGACTCTCTACGGGATGTGAAATACACAGCTTCAGGCAGACCACTCACACAATCATTACCATCAACCGTTTACTGTGTTACTATGGAGGACAGACTGCAGGGGAACGAGATAGCAAAAGGGATGGTGCTACAGGGGTGCATGGGTCACAGAAATGGCTGTCAGTATTCTAAATGAACAATCAAGCTTGTGAACTGTGAGCACGCTGACAACACAAGCCACTGTTGGCCCTGTCGTTTAAGTATTTCACACTACGTCCAGAGATCCACATCTAAAGTTACTGTGAATACTGTTTGTTTTTACAATATCAATGTTCTATCAATTCACCTAACCCTTTTGTCTCCTGTTGTTGTGTGGTCATCTCCATGCAGCCCAGTGTGACGTAGCGGCCAGTGGTGCTCCTGCCTGTTCCAGTCTCCAGCCAGGCCTGCTGACCCAGCTGCTGCATGCTCTGATGACAGGAAACTCTCCTGACGGAACACAAGCCCTTCACAAACATGCTTAATGATCAGAGGCGCTGCAAAATCTATTTTCCATTTAAATATTTCAAATGACATGCAAACCATCTGGCTTTGCAGTTTGTCTGAGGGTATGTGTTCTGTTCTGTTGGATTTAGTTTTGGACATCACCACAGCATCACGCAAGCACAATGATCACACAGTTATTGTGGTGTGCCAGAGTTTAGTGTGTATGTTGTCATGGAGGATTTGATGTCACCGGTTCTGCGTTGTGTTTGCCTGGAAACCAAGTGTGCAGGATGCATCTGCTGCTGGGCGGGGGGGCATCACCCAGAAGACCCTGCAGGAAGGCAGGAGGGAGGATGGTGGAGGGGAAGGAGGGGGAAAGAGGGAGAAGGGTGGAGGGAGGATGGTGGAGGGGAAGGAGGGGGAAAGAGGGAGAAGGGTGGAGGGAGGATGGTGGAGGGGAAGGAGGGGGAAAGAGGGAGAAGGGTGGAGGGAGGATGGTGGAGGGGAAGGAGGGGGAAAGAGGGAGAAGGGTGGAGGGAGGATGGTGGAGGGGAAGGAGGGGGAAAGAGGGAGAAGGGTGGAGGGAGGATGGTGGAGGGGAAGGAGGGGGAAAGAGGGAGAAGGGTGGAGGGAGGATGGTGGAGGGGAAGGAGGGGGAAAGAGGGAGAAGGGTGGAGGGAGGATGGTGGAGGGGAAGGAGGGGGAAAGAGGGAGAAGGGTGGAGGGAGGATGGTGGAGGGGAAGGAGGGGGAAAGAGGGAGAAGGGTGGAGGGAGGATGGTGGAGGGGAAGGAGGGGGAAAGAGGGAGAAGGGTGGAGGGAGGATGGTGGAGGGGAAGGAGGGGGAAAGAGGGAGAAGGGTGGAGGGAGGATGGTGGAGGGGAAGGAGGGGGAAAGAGGGAGAAGGGTGGAGGGAGGATGGTGGAGGGGAAGGAGGGGGAAAGAGGGAGAAGGGTGGAGGGAGGATGGGAGGAGGGTGTGGAGATACAGATATATCTATCCATGGTAGACTACAGATCTATACACTGCAGATATATCTGTCTACAAGTGTGTCAGAAGGTGAGTATACTCTGATGGTCCATATCTGAATAGAAGGTTCTGGAATAAGAAAACCCAGCCCTATACCCAGAGAATCAGAATCCCATCTGTGCAAAATATGACCCGTTGTCAGTGAGTCTGTTACCCTGAGAGTTGCTGGAGGAGCGATGTAGGAGGTATTGTGCTCCAGAGGTAATGTATTCATGGAAACACACACCATTAGCTCCAGGGCAAATCCTTCCTCCCGCCTCCCCTCTCACCATGGCCCATCCTCCAGGGACACATGTGAGATCACCAAAAACAGACATGAAAATGTGTGAACGCCTCATCTCCGCCCTCAATAAATAAATACCTACTGCCCAGTGGTGTAGCTCTGCTACCATTCATGTTAGAATGGTTTATATCCAGCCCAAGCATGGTCTATCTCCAGCATGGTCTATCTCCAGCATGGTCTATCTCCAGCATGGTCTATCTCCAGCATACATGAACAAGACACACCACTCAACTGCTCGTGTGAAAGGGAGGATGAGAGGACAAGCAAGAACACAAACTCCATGCTAGGTTTTCTATCTGTCTTTTTACTGTCAACAGAAAGCTAATCTCTTACATGGGTTATGTTGCTAACTGTGACAGATACCCAGATCATTTTTACTGTAAGTCGAGAACGTAAATACAAATCTTGATATGTAGATCAATTCAGCTAAATGATTATCCTATTGAAGTTTGGATTTCTTTTTTAGATACTGTATGCTCTTCGAAGCACTTCTGAATGACCATTAGCCTGACCTTTAAGGTCACATAACTACACATGAACATTACATTACATTTTCTTCATTTAGCAGATGCTTTCAACCAAAATACATAAGTTCCCACTTCCCAATCTTTGACAATGACTTTGCATGTGGCTCCTGCAGCCAGAGGCCTGCCTCCCCGTGGATCCTGCTGTGGGATATAGCTGAGGCAGGGAGTGATTACCAGGCAGCTTGACTCATGGTTCTGACTCATTAGCTTCCTGCGCCAGCTCCAACACCCCAGCCTCATCAACCCCAAACCCCGGAGCTGCAGCTTCTCTCTACCTGTTCCCACATCTTGTTCCCTGCTCCAGATAGCACTGGAGAAAAGATTATATCTGTTAGACGTTGGGAGTTGAAAGGGACGTTTGCGATTCATATGGTCGTGGTTTTTGATTCCTAATGTAGTGAATGGCATTATTATTGTTGGCATGAGGACAGACATATGGCCACACACACAAATACACACCCACTCATGTACACACACACACAATACCACACAAGCACATACACATACAGTATTTACACATACACAAACACACTCACCCACGTACAGTGCACACGCACGTTGGTTCAAAACTAGGTTATCATAGCCGTCATCTAGGCTGTAGGGTGTATCACTCACCGAGCATGGGAACCTATTTCAAGCAGTCCCACACACACAAGCACACATACAAACACACACACACACACATACAGTATAAACACACATATAGAAACACACAGGCATGATACTGATGCAAATGACTTCCATCACACCCCTGCCCTCACAGTAAATAAATAGTCAGCTTTGACCTGAACTGAATCCAGGGTTACAGAGTAAAGTGTGTCATGTTCTGTCTTTGACACAGAGGTCAGGCTTGCAGTGAAAGGTCAGCAGCATAATCTGCAGTGAAAGGTCAGCAGCTTAATCTGCCTCACATGAGTTTTCTGTCATCACCACTCATGTCCCATGCTGACATTTTAAAACATTCTGCAGATTTTAAACAAACATTTTCCATGTTCCCTTTAAGTACAGCACGGCCGACAGCCCTTTAAACCAGCAAATTGTAATCAAACAATGTATAAAAAGTTGACAGTTGGACCAGAGCCCGCCCTCATGAAGCGCATACATGTTAGCCAGCCCCCTCAATGAAGGAGCTTGGCTGTAGTGCCTTCTGGGTGGAGGAGGGAGGGTGGAGGAAGGAGGGAGGGGGATGGAGGAGGGAGAGTGGAAGGAAGGGGGTGGAGGCGGAGGAGGGAGTAATCAGTAATATGTTTATTTTATTTTTATTTTACAATCAGCTCTAGACAATACCTAAACATCCCATAATGTTAGCTAACAATCTTTTGCTACATTATAATGTACTCAGCCTGCTTGCTAGTCGTTAATGTTAACAAAATGTTAATGTTAACAAAATGTTAATGTTAACAAAATGTTTATTATAAATATTTTTATCAAGTTTGAGTTGAGGTTTGTTACAGTTGCATCTGTTGGGGGTGGGACAACTGATGTGGATTTTTTTCATGATAGAAAAAAGAGAATTTATCAGCACTGTCAGGAACATTACACAAATTTAAATGACAATATTTCGATTTTTGATTGAAACTCATGTCTAATATGCTTACTAATATGTACATAAGACCCTAAATGTTGACCCTATTTTGTGAATTTGGGTTTCCTGGGGTTTTATACATGTGTGATAAGCGCAAATTAAGTAAATGGAAGTGGAAACGGTTTGGAATGGCTGCTCTATCTCATTAGACTGCTCACCTTCAGGGGTGAACACACACACACACACTTCTGTGAAGGTCCTGTTCTTGTCCCAGGTGCAGAGAAATCTGTGAAGCAGCATGTGGCTTGTCCCAGTTCCTCCACAGTACCTGTGACAGAGAGAGAGGGAGGAGGAAGAGGTGGGGATAGAGATAGAACAAAGAAGTGTGAGCGTGTGTGTGCGTGATTGCGTATTGCGACAGAAGTGACCCATTTGAATAGGGAAACGTAATTCCTTACTTCCAATCATGAGATGGAAAGATGGAACTTTAGGAAATCTCATGTTTTGCACTTTGTTATTGTAAAACATTTCCATGGAAGCTGTCTGAAAAAAAGTTACATAGAAGTGTGTCTGCCTCAGAACATAAAATTTGAAAAGAAAAAAAACAGCTTGACCTTCGTTATTGAGGATCCCGGACGCGGAGCGTTAAGCCTCCTGGATGCTGGAAGTAGCACTCTGTTGGAAGTTTCTAACAGGCGGGTGTCTTCCCTCCCAACGCAATCCTTTCACTGTCGGTCAAACCACGAAATGTGTGGCTCGAGACTATCATACTTTTCTTATCTTCCGGCCTTTTTTTCAACACATTACACTTCTGTAGTTGGCGTTTCGGCAGTGCGCGCTATGATGTTTATTGGACTGCGTGTATCAGCGTCTGAGACCGGGTGTTCGATGTAGTCAAGCGGACAACAGAAAGGTGTGCGGTCGGGGGTCCGTCTGGAGAGGGGGTTTGAACAGGAAAGATAGCTGCAGATCTGGAGCGTCGTTTTGAACAGGAAAAATTGCGGCAGATCTGGAGCGTCGTTTTGAACAGGAAATATAGCGGCAGATGCTGAAGTTGCGCCTTTTCTCTGCCTGTCATCCGTCAATGGGACAAGCCATTCGGCGGAGGGAAATGTAAAGAGAAGCTTAAAGTATGGCATGCAAAGATGGTTTCTGCCAAGAAGGAGATGTGGACTGCGATGCACCCCAGTTACATTTGGACTGTCTTCTACTTGTTGTGCTGGAGTGCGTGGTGAGTTCCAAGGATCACAGATAAACGGCTTATTGTCTGGGACTGTCGCTGTCCATGGTGCTGTTACATGGACATGCGGCGTTAGATTACAATAGGGTTTGAACTGCGAGAGATATCCCACAATGTAGTGTTGTAATCAACATATCAACACTGGCTCGGTGGTCAGAATAACTAGCAGTCTTCCATTGTCTCTTTTTTCAGCATAAGGAGGATCACTGGACAGGTAAAAAAGGATGAGAGAATTTATCCCGAGAACTTCACCCGCATTTTGGACAGACTTCTGGACGGCTATGACAACCGGCTGCGACCGGGGTTCGGGGGTATGTACCTGCAGACCGTGTGGGGTGTAACCTGCCTCAAGACCGGGGTAGGCTACAGGCTACCTGCAAAAGCAGCTGTTAATTGGTTTGTGATGTGGAAATGGCACTCTGATGTCACCAGAAGAAATTGTGTTTTAAATAAGTGTGCTAACATTGTAATCGCCACTTTAAGCCTATAAAAATGAATTCATTTGGCAGAGGTTCTAATCCATAGCTTAGTGTAGCTTACTGATCATGGAAATTTGAACCTACAACCTTATGTTCTGGTTATAAATGCTCCAACTGAACTACACCCATACCCTATTTAACGCAAGACTGTGACTTGTGTTGGAGTAAACATATCTTGTGACCAGTGTTGCCACAGTTACTTTGAAAAAGTAATCTGATTACTTATTGCTGATTACTCTTTTAAAAAGTCATTTAGTTACTTTACAGATTACTTGATTTAAAAAGTAACTAAATTAGATTAAAAGTTTAACTTTATTAGTTACATTCAGCAGCTGCCGACAACACCCCCGCCGCCTCAACAGAAAAATGATAACCGGTTTTGCCAACAGTCACTTTATTAGAAGTGCATTTTTAACAGTAATGTACACAACAACAATGTACAATGTATCTCCTGACATTTTGTTGATGATAGTTGATGTTCATGTTGATTTATAGACAAGAGTTTCTTTTGAAATGTTGACCTAAGAACGCACTTGGAAAAACAACTCAAGTAGTAGGCCTAATTGGGTGCAAAAAAACGCCCCCGCGTACAGTAAATCTGAGATCATTTGCGAACCATTACTTTCAGAAAAAACATGGATTTAGTTGCGGTTCGTTGCTTTTGTTCATGTAATAGTTTATTAATCTTATTTGTCTTTCTTATTTGTCACATATAATCAAATCGAGATGGCACCGGAGCAAAGGGGCTTGAGGAAAGTGGCGACTCAGAGTCACTGGGAGGGAGTGGTAGCTCTATGACAAAATAGTAACGCACAGTGACTTGGACAAGTAACTTTAATCTGATTACTGGTTTGGAAATAGTAACACGTTAGATTACTCATTACTGAAAAAAGTGGTCAGATTAGAGTAACGCGTTACCAGAATCACTGGTTGTGACTTGTGTTAGAGTAAACATATGTTGCACCAAAAGAACTACAGCTTTCACATGTCACCATATCGCTATGCTTTCAAAAGATTTATGGCTCATAGGACTTTCTTATTTGAAATGGCTGCTTGGACTCTGAATAACATCCACCTCCACACATTTAAGCGAGTTTAGTTATGTAATCGTCGCTAGAAAAAGCCGCTTAATGCACAAGTTAAGTAGAGAACCCAGATGTTCTTTTAGCTGTACCTTTCCAGACTCATCACTTCAGACTTTTAAATCTATTACACGCACCCTAAAACAGTATTGTAGGATAACCGTTCGCACATACTAATATGAGGTACATGTAGCTGTTTGAAATGTTCTGTATGGTCGAATTTTTTGGGGAAAGACGTAAATATGTGAAGTGCTTATCTGATCCAGTAACCTTTGAACGCTTATCTTCAGAACTGTTCCCACAAGTGTTCATCGGAAGCAGAGCGGATTACTCTCGATGGCCGACTGTTTAAACCTCTTTAGCTATTTTTCATTCCATTATATAAAAGCCTAGACAGAGTTAGATGTTGGTGTTAGACATCCTATGTGCTCTGGCTTGCAGGCTGTGGCTGCATCTGAGGACAGAGACTCAGTTCAACTATGTTTCCATATGAGGAGCACAGGACTGTTTGCTTATGGAAAGTGGTAAAAAATATCAGTACAGTTTATGTGATAAGACGTCAAAAGTAAATTAGATGGATTAATTAGATAAATGATTAATGCCACCAGTATGTTACTATATGTACCAGTATTTTAGGGCTGACTAAAACCTGACTCAGGGAAGGGAGTAGTCTTGAGGTGTGACACACATCTATCACAGGTAACATGTAACTGCATAGCCCACTGACTCCCTCTCTGTGCAGGTCCAGTGACAGAAGTAAAAACAGACATTTACGTGACCAGTTTTGGACCTGTCTCTGATGTGGAAATGGTATGTTCCCTAACAACATCTCCACACAGATGTGTAAAAGTAGACACTTTTGAACCTTGTGAAATTACACTTGAAGAGCCCAGATGTGCGCGTGGGGAGTGACAGCCTGTGTGTTTTCCAGGAGTACACCATGGACGTGTTCTTCCGTCAGACCTGGGTGGACAGGAGGCTGAGGTACGAGGGGCCCATCGAGATCCTGAGGCTCAACAACCTGATGGTGACCAAGGTCTGGACCCCAGACACCTTCTTCAGGAACGGCAAGAAGTCCGTGGCTCACAATATCACTGCCCCCAATAAGCTGTTCCGCATCATGAAGAACGGCACCATCCTCTACACCATGAGGTACGGGACTACACTATACACCCCAGTCTTCTCTTCAGCTTTAGGAATAATAGTAATAGTAATAATAACCCGACTTAACAAAGACTTGGGCTGAGGCTTGTCATTATCCACTATACAATACAAATATGATGTAAAATGTACAGTTATTATACAGTAAAAATTAAGATGAATGTGTTGCTCCAGGTTGACCATCATTGCACAGTGTCCCATGAAGCTGGTGGACTTCCCCATGGATGGCCACGCCTGCCCTCTAAAGTTTGGAAGCTGTGAGTCCAACTTGACGAGCAGGGCTGGGTTACCACCACCGTCATTAACTACATCAGCAAATATGGAAGAATACTGAATTGATTTAACACTGTACAGTATCATCATGTAACTCATCATCATTTATCTTCATCATAACACTTCACCATGTTGTCGTAACTACGGTTACCATCATTCATTTGCACCAGTTTCCCAAAGTGAGATGACAGTACTTTTTCTGTAAAGTAAAAGATGTTAAAACTAAATCATGTTCTGTTCCTGAAACAGAACAATGAAACACAGACTCAGCAGCTCCTGGTCAGCAAAAAAGCGTCTCAAATAAAAGATTCTCACAGAAGGTGCTGCTTATCAAGAAGAGAGGAGAGATTTACAGATATCAAATACAGGAGGGGGAGAGGGAAGAGGGAGGGGTGAGGAGGAAGGGAGGAGGAGGACGGTGGTGCGGGGGGTAGGAGGAGGGGGGGAGGAGGAGGGTGGTGCGGGGGGTAGGAGGAGGGGGGGAGGAGGAGGGTGGTGCGGGGGGTAGGAGGAGGGGGGGAGGAGGAGGGTGGTGCGGGGGGTAGGAGGAGGGGGGGAGGAGGAGGGTGGTGCGGGGGGTAGGAGGAGGGGGGGAGGAGGAGGGTGGTGCGGGGGGTGGGAGGAGGGGGGGAGGAGGAGGGTGGTGCGGGGGGTAGGAGGAGGGGGGGAGGAGGAGGGTGGTGCGGGGGGTAGGAGGAGGGGGGGATGCCATACAGCATTCTCTGTCCACTTCCCTTCAATTGTCTTCAAATGTGACATTGTAGAGGACAACTTCTATAGCCTGGTTATCAGTAAATTGCTACTGGTTAGATAGTAACCATCCTCCTTCACATCTACCCCCTCCATCTTCACTCCATCATTACCACCAACACTCTCCTCAACACCCACATAATACCCTCGTCACCCCCCATCACCCCCCATCACCCTTCCTGGGACTTCATTGGGACTACCCCTCTACCCCTCTACCCCTCTACCCCTCTACCCGTCTACCCCTCTACCCCTCTACCCCTCTACCCGTCTACCCCTCTACCCGTCTACCCCTCTACCCCTCTACCCCTCTACCCGTCTACCCCTCTACCCTCCTCTATCTCCCTCCACCAAACTCTTTCACCCCCCCACTCATCTAGCTGTTACCCCCCCACTCATCTAGCTGTTACCCCCCCACTCATCTAGCTGTTACCCCCCCACTCATCTAGCTGTTACCCCCCCACTCATCTAGCTGTTACCCCCCCACTCATCTAGCTGTTACCCCCCCACTCATCTAGCTGTTACCCCTGCTGTATCTTAGGAAAGGTCAAAATCCCACTCTGCCCTAGGATAGCTCAGACCTATATAAGTTCCTCTTCATATGTGTGTGTGCATGTGTGTGAGTGAGTGTGAGTGCGTGTGCATGAGTGCGTGAGTGTGTGTGCCGCTTTCCGCTCACAGAAATCCTCAGTGAAAGTCAGGTGGCTGAGCGGTGAGGGAATCGGGCTAGTAATCCGAAGGTTGCCAGTTCGATTCCCGGTCATGCGAACTGACGCTGTGTCCTTGGGCAAGGCACTTCACCCTACTTGCCTCGGGGGAAGTAGGGTGACGCTCTGGATAAGAGCGTCTGCTAAATGACTAAATGTAAATGTAAATTAAAGCCTGTGAGTTGCACGCAGATCAAATGGAGTCATGTGTGACTGGCTGCACAGCTCCAACATGTCTCATTTAAATACAGAATATTAAACTGACTTGCTGCAGGAGTGACATGTGGAACCCATCCAGCCACACACACTGCTTTTCCTTTTGTACTCGTTTATTGTAGAAACAGACATCTCTTCCAAATTTTATAGAGAAGGTTTTGTGCAACCCCTTTCAATTTTAGACATTTTACCAAACAGGACCAATACGTATATTCTGTGTTCATCGACTGTGCCTCTAAATAACTATACAACAAACTACAATAACTCTAAAACTCTCCAAGCTCCAACCATGGCCGTTCCAGGAGGGGGCAGACTATCACATCCCCTGTGTGTCGTGTGTCGCCCACAGATGCAGACTATCACATCCCCTGTGTGTCGTGTGTCGCCCACAGATGCAGACTATCACATCCCCTGTGTGTCGTGTGTCGCCCACAGATGCAGACTATCACATCCCCTGTGTGTCGTGTGTCACCCACAGATGCATACCCCAAAACAGAAATGATCTACACCTGGACCAAAGGACCAGAACACTCCGTTGAGGTTCCCCCAGAATCTTCCAGCCTGGTGCAGTACGATCTGATTGGCCAAACTGTGTCCAGTGAAACGGTCAAATCCATCACAGGTACTGACATCACTGTCTGATACTGTTGATATTACTGTAAGGGTTGGAGGGTTACCCAAGGTTAGGGTTAGTAGAGTTACCTCAGGTTAGGATTAGTAGAGTTACCTCAGGTTAGGAGAGTTACCTCAAGGTTAGGAGAGTTACCTCAGGTTTGGAGAGTTACCTGAGGTTAGTAGAGTTAACTCAGGTTAGGAGAGTTACCTCAGGTTTCTAGAGTTACCTCAGGTTAGGAGAATTACCTCAGGTTAGGAGAGTTACCTCAGGTTAGTAGAGTTATCTCAGGTTAGGAGAGTTACCTCAGGTTAGGAGAGTTACCTCAGCTTCTACATTCCTCAAACTCCTGAACTGACCACTGTCCCTCCTCCAGGTGAATATGTGGTGATGACGGTGCACTTCCACTTGAAACGGAAAATGGGCTACTTCATGATCCAGACGTACATCCCCTGCATAATGACAGTCATTCTCTCTCAAGTGTCCTTCTGGATAAATAAAGAGTCAGTACCTGCCCGGACAGTGTTCGGTACGTCTCCCTCCTGCTGGAAGCCCTGAGATGAGTGTGTGTATATATGTGTGTGCTTGTGTCCCTGGGAGTGTATATGTGTGGGTTTGTGTGCCTGTGTGTGTGTGTGTGTGTGTGTGTGTGTATATGTGTGGGTTTGTGTGCCTCTGTGTGTGTGTTTGTATATGTGTGTGTTTGTGTGCCTCTGTGTGTGTGTGTGTGTGTATGTGTGTCTGTGTGTGTGTGTGTGTGTGTGTGCGTGTGTGTATATGTGTGTGTTTGTGTGCCTCTGTGTGTGTGTGTGTGTGTGTCCCTCCTGCTGGAAGCCCTGCTCTGAGGACAGCCTGTTGGTGTCTCAGGCAGCTTGTATCTGTGTCAGGCTCATCAGTGGCTCTGCATCTGCATTTTCATTTCATAGCTCACCTGCTGCCTGAGAGACTTGAGAGAATATTATATTAACAATGTCTTCTGAGTGAGGCTGGGAGTGTAGTGTTGTGAGATGCAGGTTACTATGTTATGTGAGAAGTTGGTAGTGGGGTGTTTCTGTGTGAGAGGTTGGGATTGGGGTGTTTCTGTGTGAGAGTTTGGGATTGGGGTGTTTCTGTGTGAGAGGTTGGTAGTGGGGTGTTTCTGTGTGAGAGGTTGGTAGTGGGGTGTTTCTGTGTGTGAGTTTGGTAGTGGGGTGTTTCTGTGTGTGAGTTTGGTAGTGGGGTGTTTCTGTGTGTGAGTTTGGTAGTGGGGTGTTTCTGTGTGTGAGTTTGGTAGTGGGGTGTTTCTGTGTGAGAGGTTGGTAGTGGGGTGTTTCTGTGTGAGAGGTTGGTAGTGGGGTGTTTCTGTGTGAGAGGTTGGTAGTGGGGTGTTTCTGTGTGAGGCTGACAAGAGGAAGGGCAGCCCTGAATGTGTGGTGGACTCAGAGATGGGACAGAGCCAGACGTGGTCCTCTTCCTGGGTGAAGGACGGAGATTATTATATATATATAGTAAATCTGCTCTGTTGTTCTGGCCAGGGTGAATTTGATTTATTGCACAGGCCCGCTCCCCCTCCCAAGCTAATAAAACTTCCCACAGTGTGACAAGAGGGCGTCATGGCAAGGTAAATATTGTCATTTGGCCCGGTCCCTCGAGTTTGTAAGCTGTTGCTCTCCCGTCTGTATGTGTGTGTCTGTGGATGTGTGTAAGTGTGTCTGTTTGTGTTTGTGCATATTTGTGTGTGTTCATATGGTGCGTGTATGTGTGTCCATATGGGTGTGTGTGTGTGTTGGGGATGGCTGTCTTTTTCACTTTCCTCCTTCTCCTCTCTGCCAGTGATGCGCTGTTCCGCTTTCTGCCTCCATGACTCAAGGACTTGTCGTGCCTCGTTGTGATCGTGGTGGCAGGAGTGTTGTTTGGGAAGAAAAGCAAGAATTCACTTGAAGGATAATTAGAGGAATGATGTTTTGTGAGCTCCCCCTGGTGGTTCATGTATTATTCTTGTTGAAATGACAGGACATTTAGGAGAGACTGAATCAGAGGTTCTGAGTTGTTCATATGTAGAATTAATGTGAATTGGGTGAATGTGATTGGTCTCTATATGTGGGTATAGCTAGGGTATCATACTGTACATTCTGTATATGCTGAATAAAGACACGGTTTCTCAGTGGTAGAGCATGGGAATGGGTATAGCTCAGTGGTAGAGCATGGGAATGGGTATAGCTCAGTGGTAGAACATGGGAATGGGTATAGCTCAGTGGTAGAACATGGGAATGGGTATAGCTCAGTGGTAGAACATGGGAATGGGTATAGCTCAGTGGTAGAGCATTTGACTGCTGGTCATCCACATGTGTCTCTGTGCAACAGAGGATTCCAGATGAGAGCCAAAGGGCAGACAGCTAGGAAGTGTGCTAGGAGCGGCACTATGTGGGATATATGGAAAGGGGGGTCAGATGGCTGAGCGGTTAGGGAATCGAGCTATTAATCAGAAGGTTGCCGGTACGATTCCTGGCCATGAAAAAACAATGTTGTGTTCTTGGGCAAGGCACTTCATCCCACTTGCCTCGGGGGAATGTCCCTGTACTTACTGTAAGTCGCTCTGGATAACAGTGTCTGTAAATTACTAAATGTAAGTGTATGTACATTTACTGTGACATTAGTTCTCAGAGCATGATACTTCTCAACAACCATCTCCAAGGCTCGTGATCTCATGTTGGGTGTTGGTTTGGGGTTCCAGGACCTGTGTACAGTCTATAAATGCTAAGTCCATCTGCAATAGGAGAGTGCATACATGTTACTAATCATACAGGCTGTAGTTAACATACAGAATGCTTGTTACACTTTTTAGTGGAATTGAAAGGACACAAGTTTCATTCTCTAGCTGTGGGCTACATGAGAGCCAAGCGATGCATGCTCAAAAAAAGGTTTAAGGGGAAAATAGCAGCTGCATTCATCCGTAAACACAGAGGCAATTTTGGAAACACAGAGGCAATGTTATTATTCTGAACAGGATTTGAGCAAGTCTGATCACATCAGTTGTACATCAGAGTACGGGTTAGGGTTAGGATGGTTGTGGGTTCGGGTGGTTGATTGTGCTAATATTGACCAAAACATCAGTGAGAGAACTTCATATTAAAGGTAGCACTGTGTCTGAAGCTGTCATCCTCCTGTCTCACTCGCATGGTCATCAGACAGGTTTTGATGACAGATGACTGCATAAAAGTCACAGGGGAGCAGAGAGGTGTCAGTGTGTCACTGCTGCCCCGGATCTCCAACACAAAAGGGATTTTCTCCAAAGCACACTTACTGCTGCTTTCTTCTAATCCTAAAGAGATGTGATGCAGCTGTTTTTGTGATGGTATTAAGCCCACAGCAGAACTTCACAGCCTCTGTGGGAAACCTTACACACTGGTTCTGCATTAGCTTCAAACGCAGTTCCACAGTCGCAAAATCACACCAAACAAAACCCTTTACCCCTTTTACCCCTCTTTTTCAGCGAATGTCCCGTACACTGTCAACTGTTGAATGCAGACATGTTGATTGAGACATTTAAGGCCTCATGTACGTACATTCGCAAACGTAGCGCTATTAGCGCCATGGCCAACCCACAGATTGCGCACGCTGTGATACTTAAGTTTACGTCGTATTTACGAAACCTGCAGGTCATCGGGTAATGAGCGCCTTTCTCCGCCCACTATACCGTACATTACGAGCATTTGAACACGCAATTAAATGGGCCTCCTTTCTTTCTATCACGGATCAGCCACCAAAGTCAAAACTGCGATGACTGTTTGAAATGAACCTGATGCCAATATTTGTAATGTAGCGAGGAGTTTAACAACTGCTGAAATGGAATGTGAACGCTGTGAGTCGGAGATTCTATGTAATCTTTGATTTCTTCCAGTAACTGTAATATGGCATGGCTGCTTAATTTGTAACGCGTAATGATTTCGTGTTCACTCAACTCAAAAAGTGTGATCCTTGCGGCAAAAATTCTTTGGCTTATGTCTTCGTCATGCTCGGGTTACAGCTGCCATTTCACCATTAGGCATATGCGCATCCTGGTTTACGCCTGCTTTTAACAGGCGGAGAAAGGTGCGCTTTCACAGGCGGTTTCTGTACATACTGCGGAATACATAATTAGGCGCACTTTACGCATCCCCTCCCATCTCTTTATGGGAAACTCCCACTTTCCCCTTGACCCTCCTGTGAATGCATATGCATGACATAGAAAAGCGCAATTTGCCATTTTCAGTTCTCGCAACAGGCAGTCGTCTACGCTTTAACCTCAGTGCGGCATGTTTGTACATACCTCGCCATGCTTTTACGTGCAAATTGCGAAACAAATATGCCTGAAGTGAGCGCAAAAACGTTAGTACATGAGGCCCTTAGATAGATGCACGTTGCTCATGCTGGAATCAGCATTTGTATCAGTCTGCATCCATTTGAAAAAAAAACACATTTTTCACATCTTTGTTCTCAGGCATTACCACAGTGCTGACCATGACCACCCTGAGCATCAGCGCCCGCCACTCTCTACCCAAGGTTTCGTACGCCACGGCCATGGACTGGTTCATCGCTGTCTGTTTTGCATTTGTGTTCTCCGCCCTCATCGAGTTTGCTGCTGTAAACTACTTTACCAACGCCCGGCTGGAGAGGGCAAAGAGGAGGCCAGGGAGGTGCCCCCCCGCGCCCCAGACCACACCTGTGAAGGCCAAGGACACAGAGGAGGTGCTGCAGGTAAACAGCTTCACACTCCGGAGAAAATCAGATGACAGGCTCAGGACTCTGCTGCACTATCAACACAGGATTCTCTCTGGCTAATTATCTTAGGATTCTTTGTCTGAATAAGTCCTTTCTCTCTCTTTCTCTCATTCTCTCTCTTTCTTTCTCTTACCCACCCACTCACTCTTTATCTTACTCTCCCACTCTCTCTCTCTCTCTCTCTCTCTCTCTCTCTCTCTCTCTCTCTCTCTCGCTCTCTCTCTCCCTCTCACACACACACCTTCCTCTCAGTTCTGTGTAGATGTAGAATCCTCTGTCAGTTTGTCCCATGCAGAGCCCCACGCCCCAGCTGTCTGCTTAGATCAATGCACGCCATTTGTAATCCATCTCAGCAGCTTAGCAATTTCATCCCTAAAAATTCTAAATATGCTGTGAATGTCCTACATTCTCTGTTGTCTCAGAAAGTCAGTGTTGGGATAAATGTGTGGGCTGGTGAATGTAGTTCAGACTATTTACATCACCGTGCATTTCACAGGACACATGAAATTATGTAACGTTTAATTCAACATCAATGTCTGAAATGAAATAATGTCTTCAAATGAAAGAACTGTAGAATATATTGTATATTATACTGCACACAGCTCATCAAATATATGATAGCCCAACTAGCTCCAGCATATTGAGTGTTTCCTGTGTGTTTACTAAATGGTTAACTGATAGTAAAGCAGTGTACCAGCATCCCTACTGTAAGATGCCCTGGGGTTCAGACCTGGCGGGTATGATCGTACTGTAATGCAGTTTAATGACAACCGCGCTTCGATGGATTAGTGGGTTGCCACGGCAACGTGTCCAGGGCACATCTGTATAGGTTTTGGTGGAGGCTCTAATGCCAGGATGGGGAATTAGCAGCGTTTTCCTCGACAGCAGCCCTGAAGCCTCACACAGGGAGGCGGCTGGCGGGCGCTAGGGTGGCGGTGTGTCCAGGTTATGAGCGCCTCTCCCTGGCCCCTGTGTTGCTCCAACAAGACCTCCTCTCCATGTGTTTCCCATCCTGCCAGGAGACAATAGGATTGCAGACTGCAGCCGCTAGGATCAGAACCAGTGTGACACACGCGCTGGTTGGAATCATTCTCTTTCTGAGGATAAGCTGCTTTGATGCCTGTATGGTGTGCTCTGCCACCCCACTAAGCAGGAAGTACTTTCTAACATTAGTTAGTGTGAAAGCCTTGTTTGTGTTGTGTTGGAACCGGAAGTGGCAGTGTTTGTGTTGTGTTGGAACAGGAACAGGAAGTGGCAGTGTTTGTGTTGTGTTGGAACAGGAAGTGGCAGTGTTTGTGTTCTGTTGGAACAGGAAGTGGTAGTGTTTGTGTTGGAACAGGAAGTGGCAGTGTTTGTGTTGTGTTGTGTTGGAACAGGAAGTGGTTCGATTCCTGGCTGGCCAAATGACGTTGTGTCCTTGGGCAAGGCACTTTACCCTACTTGCCTCGGGGAGAATGTCTCTCTACTTACTGTAAGTCGCTCTGGATAAGAGTGTCTGCTAAATGACTAAATGTAATGTAACCGGAACAGGGAGTGACCACGGTATCGATACATTCTGGTTTTGGTCATGACTTGGTCTCGGTTTAGGTGGTCTTGACTACAACACTGCCTCATACCATCTCATACAAGTGGAGAGAAACCAAGGCAAGCAAGCAGAGTAGGTTTAGGATGTCAAAAAAGGTCTGTTTACATCTGACTGATAGCAGTGATGTGATAGATAAGGTCCGCAAATTAGGAGACTCGAGAGTAAAGATTTGTCTTAGAATCTACATTGCAATGACACCAATTGGGGGCTTTATCGTTCATAGACATGCTGTGTTGTGTTCTGGCCCAGCGCTCATCCTCTCTGCTTGTTTCTGTCTGCAGAGAAACCTTGACACGAATGGACACCTGCGCAAGAGGATGACTACCACCTCTCAGGACCCCCACGCAGAAGTAACTAAGCAACCACACGCCTCCAGCCAATCCTGTTTAACCACAGTGATGACTGGCAGCTCCTCCAGCCTATCGTGTTCCAGCCCCAAGTCCACCAGCCAATCCAATGCAGCTTCGTCCACCTTGATGGTGAAGAATCTGCCCCCAGCTCCACCCTCCATGCCGGCCGCGCCCGGAGACACGCCGTCCAGGGAGAGCACTGGCTCCTCCTCCCTCCAGAACCTCCTCGGCCCAGAGCTGGAGCACATCCACATGATGGGAAACAAGATGGAGCCCAAGCAGTCTCCATGCTCCCAGCCCACCACTGCTGGAATGGGAAACAAGATGGAGCCCAAGCAGTCTCCATGCTCCCAGCCCACCACTGCTGGAATGGGCGGGACCAGTAAAATCGACAAGTATGCCCGCATTCTCTTCCCAGTGTCCTTCGGGGCTTTCAACATGGTCTATTGGGTGGTGTACCTGTCCAAAGAGACCATGGAGACCAAAGTAGGATAGTTTCATTTCCTGTGAAGTCGGAAGGAGGGTAGTTTCATTTCCTGTGGAGTCCGAAGGTACTTTTGAAGGTAGTTCTGTTTCCTGTTTCAAGTTCAGGTTGGGATCCATTCCAGAATTGTGTCGTTGAGATGTTGAGATGTCACCCAGGTTGTTTGAAAATCTGTCAGATCTTTACAGATATAGAGAGACTCTGTTTCAACTCTAGCAGTTTCTCTGGACTGGAAGGATATCCAGGGCAGATATGTGGACATATTTGTTTTGTTTTGTAAAGGTCATCTCACAATGCGAATGGTAACAAAATCTTCCCAACATTTCCTACGAGTCTAACTATATTGTGAGATAATTTTGTTTGATTCTCAGTGCCCAGTGCCCTAACATGGTGGACAGCTTGGTCACCTCTACCATGTCTCATACACACCTTGATATACGTTTTTACAAAGCAGGATCGCTTTAATGAACCTAGAAGGACACAGGGAAAGTGAGTCCTGCGTCTTAGAGCGGGAAGAACAAACAAGTCTCACACCCTGCAATGTGTCCTCACACTTCACCAAGGAACCTCACACCACGTGAAGACATCGTCAAGAAAGTGTTGCATGGGTAGCACTTTCAGAGAGCATAAGAAATAGCTGGGTTTGGGAATGTTGCATGCTACACCATGGTACCGTAGTTGAATCATCGTTTGGTTTTGAGTTGGCCTGAGCTGTCGTACAGAAGCCAATCCAGAATTCCAAGCTTCTTCACACAGTCTGTGTGGAATACTTCTCTGTTGTTACTTACAAGTTAAGAACATTCCTCATTGCTTCAGGTCTGCTGACAGGAGATGTATGGTTCTGTCTGTGTGTCATTAGGTGAACACATGGCTGGTCACTCCAAAAAGATTCTTGTTCACTGATGTCGTTTGTCAGGGACGTTTCCCTGAGGGAGGCTGGCCTGTCATCACGTCTGGAGAAGAGCCACCACATGAAGGTGGCTCTTTATCGTGATGCTTGATGGCCTACTCTAACAGCCACACCACCCAGACAGGTCAGTCTGGGGCCAGATCAGGCTGGGGCAGATCAGGCTGGGGTCTAGTAGCATGTGAATAGGGAGAGTGATAGAAAGATTAAAGTATCTCCTTCTGTTCAGTGTTCTTAAATGCACTGAATGAAATTGATTTGGTCCCTCACATCCCCACGCAATAAAAAATACACAACAGACAAACACTCCCCTTTAAAGACCTGGTTATGATGTGGATGTCAGCGTGTCGGTGTTTCTCCCCCTGGGGCTCCAGTAGTATCCTGTGTGAGCACTCTTGACTGTGATCGGTGTATGCATCCACATCTGCTCTGCTTGTTTAAAATGAGTCTGGGCAACAGATGACAGAGGAAATGCTGTCCTGCAGAACAGCTGACAGGAAGTGCTCCAGAAGAGCTGCTGGGTTAAGTGGAGCTGTAGAGTTGGGGGGATCTATGTAAACAGCTTCCAATGCTACCACGTCAGCAGAACACACTACAGAGGAGCTGTCCTGGAGCACACAGGAAGCAGAGCGCAGGCCCAGCACGTCAGCAGAACACACTACAGAGGAGCTGTCCTGGAGCACACAGGAAGCAGAGCGCAGGCCCAGCACGTCAGCAGAACACACTACAGAGGAGCTGTCCTGGAGCACACAGGAAGCAGAGCGCAGGCCCAGCACGTCAGCAGAACACACTACAGAGGAGCTGTCCTGGAGCACACAGGAAGCAGAGCGCAGGCCCAGCACGTCAGCAGAACACTTTCAGGGACGTCCAGGTTGTTTTCATTATGCAATGAGAAGCACACAACATTTTCTGTGTGTTGATTTCAGTGAGTTGGTTTATTTTTATTTTACCCAAAGGTCTTGTGGACTCAGGTAGAATTTATTGTCATCAAAATGCTTTTCATGCTTTTTATCAAGACCTTGATTCCCTGTTCGATTACTGCATAACCTATCTTAGTGCAAAACAGATTTGAACAGATTTTATTTTATTTTGTAATTATTTAAAAATTCTTTGTAAATGTACTGTTAAAACTATCAATATGATTTGGTTATCCAGCTTTCCTAGAGGGAGGGACAATGTCCTGTACTGCCACTATACTGACCCCTGACCTCAACCCTCTGCCCCTAAGCCTAACACCATGACCCTAACCTCAAACCCTAACGCTAGATGCCTGCCATAATGCTACAACCCTAACCCCAATACCATGAATTTAGCCCTATGGCCCTAATTCCCTAATCTTAACCGTAACCATAAGACTAAATTGTATTTAATGCCATGGGCCTCACCTATGACCCTGACCCCAATGTCCGACCCCAACACATGACACTAACTTGCAATGAATAAGAATACTGTAGTAAGAACATATGTGATCTAAAACAGTTTAGTGTTATATTTTGGTCAGAAGCAGTCAGTGTTGTGTAGCTCTGTATGACAGAAACGTTGTCTCATGTGGGTTATTTTAGAATCACTGAAAATATAAACAAGACAGACAGAGGGATAATTTACTCATAAAACACAAGTTTCAGTTTCTTTGACAAAACAGTCAGAGTTAAAGAAAAGTCTGCTGTTAACAGTTATGCTAACAAATATTCATTATCATTCCTTGGACTTCATCCAAAGCAAAGACAGTAGAAGCATGGATGTATTTCGGAGAGAGTTGGCGTGCAAAACATGGGAGTAAAAAAATCCTTTGTGTTCAAGAGGCAAACAATTGTGATCGATCCACCTCCTGTACATATACTCACAATAATAACAGAATGTGTTTGTACAAAATACTGACCTTGTGTGTTTTGTAGTTGAGATTATATATACTGTTGCCCTATGCAAAACAGAGACTTTAGAATTGTCATAGAAAAAGAGCCTTGATGAGCAAAGCATCACTCTGACCAATAAAAGAGTACAGTGTTCCACACATGATGGGTCTTTTTCCTCTTATGTGCTCCTGATTTCCCCTGGTCCGATCATACCTGTCTCTAGCACAGAGGGGTCGTTCCCCTGGTCCGATCATACCTGTCTCTAGCACAGAGGGGTCGTTCCCCTGGTCCGATAATACCTGTCTCTAGCACAGAGGGGTCGTTCCCCTGGTCCGATCATACCTGTCTCTAGCACAGAGGGGTCGTTCCCCTGGTCCGATCATACCTGTCTCTAGCACAGAGGGGTCGTTCCCCTGGTCCGATCATACCTGTCTCTAGCACAGAGGGGTCGTTCCCCTGGTCCGATCATACCTGTCTCTAGCACAGAGGGGTCGTTCCCCTGGTCCGATCATACCTGTCTCTAGCACAGAGGGGTCGTTCCCCTGGTCCGATCATACCTGTCTCTAGCACAGAGGGGTCGTTCCCCTGGTCCGATCATACCTGTCTCTAGCACAGAGGGGTCGTTCCCCTGGTCCGATCATACCTGTTTCTAGCACAGAGAGGTCGTTCCCCTGGTCCGATCATACCTGTTTCTAGCACAGAGGGGTCGTTCCCCTGGTCCGATCATACCTGTCTCTAGCACAGAGGGGTCGTTCCCCTGGTCCGATCATACCTGTCTCTAGCACAGAGGGGTCGTTCCCCTGGTCCGATCATACCTGTCTCTAGCACAGAGGGGTCGTTCCCCTGGTCCGATCATACCTGTCTCTAGCACAGAGGGGTCGTTCCCCTGGTCCGATCATACCTGTCTCTAGCACAGAGGGGTCGTTCCCCTGGTCCGATCATACCTGTCTCTAGCACAGAGGGGTCGTTCCCCTGGTCCGATCATACCTGTTTCTAGCACAGAGAGGTCGTTCAGGCGGTGGGCTTCAATTTAGAAGCATTTAAGCTCCAAGTTCTCTGGCCACGCATGGCCCTCTCTCTTTCTTACTTCTAAGCAGTCATGTCAGTCCTGATGGAGGAGAGGTGATGTATTCAACCCACCTGGTTTCTGACTAATTGTCCTGACTGACTTCCCTGCCAGAGGCGTCCCAGTGACAACCAGTGCTGACCGGTCTGGATGGGTCAGGCCCTGTGCGACAGGGACTACACATGTGTGTCGGGACACCACAACACAAGAAAGGCAATTTCAGAAAAGTAATTATGGATAATGAAGGAACATCATTTCAGAGACTCGGTCCTGTTCTCCCACCCTGTCAGAGAGCAGCTCTGGCAGACACAGAAACGTAAACATCAGCAAACTGAGGATGTTATACACACTCGGGGGGTATTCCAGGTAGCGGGTTTAACAAACTGTGAGCCTAACCCTGAACTCTGAGTTGAGTTACTCTGAAATGGGAAACTCCGACTTTTCGGTTCCAGAAAAGCAGACTTGAATTTGTTAAGTCAACTCTGAGTTAAGCGCGGGCATGAGAACTATTAAAAGCCAACATCAATGCTCCGATACTCACCATGGCACCCGGCGACCAAACACTTGATCCTACTTCACCACACTTCAGATATAAGTTGTATTACGTGTTTATGGTCAATCTGAGCACATATTCCGGAAAAAAGCAACATGGCTGTAGCAGCGTATACAATTGGAGTGGGAGACAATTGCTACCGAATCAATGCATACATTTGAATGCAATAGCCAGTCCATACATTGAACATTTAACCCCACTGTCCGTTAATATTACAGGAGAAAAAGTGGTGGACTTAATAAAATAGCATGTTCAATGTTATATTAAATATAAAAACATACTACGAACAGGTAAGGCATATTTTGCTTAGGCTATATGCTTGTGATTGTAGCCTCTAAGTCACCTTGGTTTTAATCATATTGGACATGATACAAAGTAAATATCAATTGGTGCCTATTTCAAGTTGTAGTAGCAGTTACCCCCAATAGAGATGTTCATTTAATGGCAGGTGAATTCTGCATGTGGAACTGTGAAATTTAATGTAATCTCATGTATACCCAGTTACAAGTAAATGAGTTGTACAAACTGCATCTCATGAAGAAAGTGCCAAAAACTGACCAAGAGATGGTGTAGGCCTACTTAGGGTAGAATAATAAATCAGTGAACTGTTATCTCCTCTGGGTTACAGTAGCTCTTACCACAGTGTGGAAAATGATTCTTTAGTACAATGTTTTAGTATAGCACCCCTTGCTGGTTGTTTTTGGTAATGTTGGAAAGCCTGTTGTAGTTGAAGGATGGTGCATGATGGCAAAAGCCTCGCTGTGAATCATGTACTTACAGTACTGTCAATTGTGTTTATTTCAAATGAACACAGGGATGATACTGCACATGTGGGGTACCTTAAAGAAACGTCATAATTTTAAACTCCCCAGGTGATAAGATGCACAATATGGTGATGTCCTGAATGTGCTGTTGTTAGGGTAACACCAACCACAGCCACACACTACTGGTGAGCCATGTAACAACTGATAGATATGAGGGGTGCACTGTCACAAACACATGCAGAGATGTTGCCGTGGTTATCACAGCCTTCTGTGTGGATGTTGCTGTCATTCTGTTGCCAAGAACTCCCTGTTCTGTGTGTGTTGTTGTTTGGTCTTATGTTGTTCTTCAAATACATATTATTTTCTTTTTTTTTGTCAATGCCGTTTGAAGAAAAGCTGCAATTGTAAAATATATTATGATGCAATAAGCTGCAAAAAAGGAGATGGATGCGGTAGAATTCTGCTGGTTTTGTTTCCCTGGTAACCTGAAATAAATTTGCAAGTGAATGTGCAGAGAACCTGTACAGAAGATGACTCTGCAAGGTCAGAGAGGGCTCACTTAGTACAGATCCAAGAGTGTATACTTGCTCTGTGGATTTAATACAGATCCAAGAGTGTTTACTTCATCTGTGGAGTAATGACAGGGAAGATGACAGTGAAGACATCAAACATTAACATCAGTTTGACACGTCGTTTTTTTTATTAATCGGTCAAACGATTGTGGTGAAGTTGGGTTAGGGTTAGGGAAGTTGATTATGTTTTGGAGCTAATTTGGCAGTGTGTTTGTCTGAAGCAGGTTCAGTCTTTGTTGCTGTCTTTTCTGCTTTCAACAGATGAGAAACCGTGACCTTTAACCCAAGATATCCTCACATGCATCTGACAGTTTCCTGCCAAATAGTGGAAGGATCTGTGACAAGGAGAGCACATCAACTACGAAACACCTTCTTCTGCCAAACACTTGTTTGTAAACAATATTCTCGCTTATAATATAATTATTTAAATTATCTAATGATGGCGTAGTACAAGCTTCCATTTATCTGATGATTGATGTTCACATGACCTGTTTGTGTGTGCCTGGAGCATTCAGACTGGATGGTTCTCCTTCTGGGAGGGGGACCTAAGAGGGCTGCAGGGAGGGGGACCTGAGAGGGCTGCTGGGAGGGGGACCTGAGAGGGCTGCTGGGAGGGGGACCTGAGAGGGCTGCTGGGAGGGGGACCTGAGAGGGTTGCTGGGAGGGGGACCTGAGAGGGCTGCAGGGAGGGGGACCTGAGAGGGCTGCTGGGAGGGGGACCTGAGAGGGCTGCTGGGAGGGGGACCTGAGAGGGCTGCTGGGAGGGGGACCTGAGAGGGCTGCAGGGAGGGGGACCTGAGAGGGCTGCTGGGAGGGGGACCTGAGAGGGCTGCTGGGAGGGGGACCTGAGAGGGCTGCAGGGAGGGGGACCTAAGAGGGCTGCTGGGAGGGGGACCTGAGAGGTCTGCAGGGAGGGGGACCTGAGAGGTCTGCAGGGAGGGGGACCTGAGAGGGCTGCTGGGAGGGGGACCTGAGAGGGCTGCTGGGAGGGGGACCTGAGAGGGCTGCTGGGAGGGGGACCTGAGAGGGCTGCTGGGAGGGGGACCTGAGAGGGCTGCTGGGAGGGGGACCTGAGAGGGCTGCAGGGAGGGGGACCTGAGAGGGCTGCTGGGAGGGGGACCTGAGAGGGCTGCTGGGAGGGGGACCTGAGAGGGCTGCTGGGAGGGGGACCTGATACGGCTGCTGGGAGGGGGACCTGAGAGGGCTGCTGGGAGGGGGACATGAGAGGGCTGCAGGGAGGGGGACCTGAGAGGGCTGCAGGGAGGGGGACCTGAGAGGGCTGCAGGGAGGGGGACCTGAGAGGGCTGCTGGGAGGGGGACCTGAGAGGGCTGCTGGGAGGGGGACCTAAGAGGGCTGCAGGGAGGGGGACCTGAGAGGGCTGCTGGGAGGGGGACCTGAGAGGGTTGCTGGGAGGGGGACCTGAGAGGGCTGCTGGGAGGGGGACCTAAGAGGGCTGCTGGGAGGGGGACCTGAGAGGGCTGCTGGGAGGGGGACCTAAGAGGGTTGCTGGGAGGGGGACCTGAGAGGGCTGCAGGGAGGGGGACCTGAGAGGGTTGCTGGGAGGGGGACCTGAGAGGGCTGCTGGGAGGGGGACCTAAGAGGGCTGCTGGGAGGGGGACCTGAGAGGGCTGCTGGGAGGGGGACCTGAGAGGGCTGCTGGGAGGGGGACCTGAGAGGGTTGCTGGGAGGGGGACCTGAGAGGGCTGCTGGGAGGGGGACCTAAGAGGGTTGCTGGGAGGGGGACCTGAGAGGGCTGCAGGGAGGGGGACCTGAGAGGGCTGCTGGGAGGGGGACCTAAGAGGGCTGCTGGGAGGGGGACCTGAGAGGGCTGCAGGGAGGGGGACCTGAGAGGGCTGCAGGGAGGGGGACCTGAGAGGGTTGCTGGGAGGGGGACCTGAGAGGGCTGCTGGGAGGGGGACCTGAGAGGGCTGCAGGGAGGGGGACCTGAGAGGGCTGCAGGGAGGGGGACCTGAGAGGGTTGCTGGGAGGGGGACCTGAGAGGGCTGCAGGGAGGGGGACCTGAGAGGGCTGCTGGGAGGGGGACCTAAGAGGGTTGCTGGGAGGGGGACCTGAGAGGGCTGCTGGGAGGGGGACCTAAGAGGGCTGCTGGGAGGGGGACCTGAGAGGGCTGCTGGGAGGGGGACCTAAGAGGGCTGCTGGGAGGGGGACCTGAGAGGGCTGCTGGGAGGGGGACCTGAGAGGGCTGCTGGGAGGGGGACCTAAGAGGGTTGCTGGGAGGGGGACCTGAGAGGGTTGCTGGGAGGGGGACCTGAGAGGGCTGCTGGGAGGGGGACCTGAGAGGGCTGCAGGGAGGGGGACCTGAGAGGGCTGCAGGGAGGGGGACCTGAGAGGGTTGCTGGGAGGGGGACCTGAGAGGGCTGCAGGGAGGGGGACCTGAGAGGGTTGCTGGGAGGGGGACCTGAGAGGGCTGCAGGGAGGGGGACCTGAGAGGGCTGCTGGGAGGGGGACCTGAGAGGGCTGCTGGGAGGGGGACCTAAGAGGGTTGCTGGGAGGGGGACCTGAGAGGGCTGCTGGGAGGGGGACCTAAGAGGGCTGCTGGGAGGGGGACCTGAGAGGGCTGCTGGGAGGGGGACCTAAGAGGGCTGCTGGGAGGGGGACCTGAGAGGGCTGCAGGGAGGGGGACCTGAGAGGGCTGCAGGGAGGGGGACCTGAGAGGGCTGCTGGGAGGGGGACCTGAGAGGGCTGCTGGGAGGGGGACCTGAGAGGGCTGCTGGGAGGGGGACCTGAGAGGGCTGCAGGGAGGGGGACCTGAGAGGGCTGCTGGGAGGGGGACCTGAGAGGGCTGCTGGGAGGGGGACCTGAGAGGGCTGCTGGGAGGGGGACCTGAGAGGGCTGCAGGGAGGGGGACCTAAGAGGGCTGCAGGGAGGGGGACCTGAGAGGGCTGCTGGGAGGGGGACCTGAGAGGGCTGCTGGGAGGGGGACCTGAGAGGGCTGCAGGGAGGGGGACCTAAGAGGGCTGCAGGGAGGGGGACCTGAGAGGGCTGCTGGGAGGGGGACCTGAGAGGGCTGCTGGGAGGGGGACCTAAGAGGGTTGCTGGGAGGGGGACCTGAGAGGGCTGCAGGGAGGGGGACCTGAGAGGGCTGCTGGGAGGGGGACCTAAGAGGGCTGCAGGGAGGGGGACCTGAGAGGGCTGCTGGGAGGGGGACCTGAGAGGGCTGCTGGGAGGGGGACCTAAGAGGGCTGCTGGGAGGGGGACCTGAGAGGGCTGCTGGGAGGGGGACCTAAGAGGGCTGCTGGGAGGGGGACCTGAGAGGGCTGCTGGGAGGGGGACCTGAGAGGGCTGCAGGGAGGGGGACCTGAGAGGGCTGCTGGGAGGGGGACCTAAGAGGGCTGCAGGGAGGGGGACCTGAGAGGGCTGCTGGGAGGGGGACCTGAGAGGGCTGCTGGGAGGGGGACCTGAGAGGGCTGCTTCAATTCAAGTTTGTCAGATGTACAGGATTCACAAGTATACAATGAAAAGCTTTGTGCCGCTGAGCTACCTACAACAGTGCAGTTTTTAATAATCAAATAGATAGTAGCGGACAATAATAAGATAAGATAATCCTTTATTAGTCCCACAATGGGGAAATTTGCAGGATTTCAGCAGCGTAGAGATAGTGCAAACTACAAACAAGTAAAAAACAACAGTACAAAAACAACAATGTAGCAAAATAAGTATAATAATAATAAGACAAAGTATTTACATAATTAAATACATTGCACAGATTTTGTGTTTGGTGGTCTACTGGGAGCACAGCTGGTTGTACAGCCTGACAGCAGCAGGAAGGAAGGATGAGAGGCTGTATAAGAGGCTGTCGTGGAGGCTGTGTATTAGAGACTGTGTAGTGGAGGCTGTGTATTAGAGGCTGAACATTAGAGGCTGTGTAGCAGAGGCTGTGTATTAGAGGCTTAATATTAGAGGCTGTGTATTAGAGGCTGAGTATTAGAGGCTGTGTATTAAAGGCTGTGTAGTGGAGGCTGTGTTTTAGAGGCTGTGTAGTGGAGGCTGTGTAGTGGAGGCTGTGTAGTGGAGGCTGTGTAGTGGAGGCTGTGTATTAGAGGCTGTGTAGTGGAGGCTGTGTAGTGGAGGCTGTGTAGTGGAGGCTGTGTATTAGAGGCTGTGTAGTGGAGGCTGTGTCTAGGAGGCTGTTTATTAGAGGCTGTGTATTAGAAGCTGTGTAGCTGCATGTCACAGGCCCTAAACTCTGCATCTCTCTTCTGCCACAGAACGCTTGTTGCCTCGGCAACAGGCAGGAGACAGGTTCTAAAGCGTCTGCTAAAAAATGAATAAATGTACAGCTCAGTGGAATCAAGAGCTTCGGATGTGCTCCTGATGGTTCATGTGTGTGTCTGTGTGTTTGTGTGTGGGTGTGTGCGTGTATTCGTTTGTATGTGTGTGTCTGTGTGTGGATTTGTTTGTGTGCATGTGTGTGCATATGTGTGTGTCTGTGTGTGTGTGCATGTGTGTGCATATGTGTGTGTCTGTGTGTGTGCATGTGTTTGTCTGTGTTTTTCTGTATGTGTTTGTTTGTGTGTGTATGTGTGTGTATGTGTGTGTATGTGCTTGCATATGTTATGGGTTTGTCTGTGGCACCATACCTTGATTTTGATCATCCAATATTACAATGCTCCTCTGGTACCAGAATACCCACATTTGTGGATGTAAATGCTGTGGGTTACTGTTAAACAACTTCATGTCTTTTGTGACGGTATTTTGATATTCTGTAAAATATCCCAAACATCCTCAAATTCCCCCTTGGAGTAGGACCACGTGCACTGTCTACTACTGTTAATGTAATACATGACAAACTGTGATAACTCATTTTCATGTAAAGTAAATATCAGTCCAAGGCTGTGTTCATGTATCTGTCCAGGAGGGGGCACTGTGATCAAATATCTTGCTGGGTAGGAGCACGCCTGGGTTGTGATATTAACTTAAGCACACCTTCAGTCATAGATGAATATATGAATACGTTTTGAGTGGTGTATTGTGTACACTAAAGACAAGACACATGACTGGATAGCATCATTGGTACAGACTCACAGGAAGTGACAGCATGAGTTTAAGCTTAAGCCTCCTGCTTCAGCACTAATTTGAGAACTTTTGTCATTAAAACAAGCTGATAAGGAGATATTCCCTACCTGAGGAAGCGGTACACTCTCAGGGTCAGCGACAGCACTGCTTCACAGCTCCTAAAACAAATCTCTTTAGCAAGGACGATTACCCTGCCTTGTGTTGCAGCACAGTCCCAGAAATGCAGAAGTGATCTGTTGTCAACGAAGTGACATGATGCAACACCTAGCAATGCAAATATGTCACATTTCTCATTACCAACCACTGGCCAGTTGTGGAGGTTCTTTGTGAATGACCAGACAGGTCCAGACAGGTCCAGACAAGACCAGACAGGACACTAGCTGTGAAGGTCATACTGCTGAGGTTGACTGTGGTATTGATGACCTGTCACATGTAGAGGTTGGTTTGGGAATCAATGGAATAATGTGACAACCAGGGGCATACCGTGACTTACACAACCCCCTCCACAACTACACAACACACACAAACACTTTACATTGATGTTATGTTACCTACCATGTGACTGCATAGCAATACCTATAGTAACAACATAGATCCATAGGAGCTGCTAAATAATGAAGTGTTGTTGTAAAGTTTAAGAAGGCACAGTAGGGGGAGGGGGTGGGGGAGGGGTGGGGGAGGGGTAAGTGGATGTTGTAAAGGGGCAGATGAAGGTTGTTCCACGATCATCCACTCCTGGAAAGCTCAAACTCAGAGTTCTTACCCAAGTGAAACCTATCATGTTTACTGTAACCTTAATGTAAAGTGTAACTACCATGTTCTTTCAATAGGTAGTGCTGTGTAGTTCATTTTCATGAAAATTCTCTTTCTATCATGTTTCTCTCAATTCATCCTTTCATAGTGTTTTAGCCTCCCACACATGCCACCTACATCAGGAGCACATGGCCTTTTCTCTCAATCTAAAAAAATGTTTCCTCTTTAAAAATGGAAATATCTGTATGTGACTGATGTGCTGTGCTTACACCGTGACTAAATGAATTATGGCAACACATTTTTATTTGATATAGGAACTGACTGATGGCTGTTTTGCAAAAAAAGTTCAACAAGGTATTTTCTTGTTTCCAGCTGTCTAATCCAGAACATAGAAATAAGATGAATATGGCTTTTCTATTCTCAATGCTGGTGACCCTAAAAGCACGGCCTAACCACTTCTCACACTGTCCTGGGCATGAACGGGTTTGTGCCATGTCTGTTGAGCTGACCATGTGCAGATCTCTTCCTGACATATGCAGCTTTGTGTGAAGACAAACACCTGAGGTCTGTCCCCGGAGAGCGTGGAGGCACGCGGACTATCCCCTACAGGACCTCGGCACAGAGATATATCCACACATGCACTCTAAAGTGGAAAATTCAGGTGAATCCCTTACTTGCCACTGATAATATCATGTCATTTTCCTTAAAAGATGGGTTTTGATTAATGACCAATGTACATGATTAATTAAAGTACACCTGGCATTTTTTTATTTCGTCAAATAAGATATTTAATTCTAAGGAAAGCACGTGGTGCTGAAGGAACAGCTCTTTCTCAAGTCGAGTGCCTTGTTCACTTGTCCACGAACTACGATCTTCGATAGAGGTGTTATATCTCTGTTGCGGAATTAGAATCTAAATCGTAGGCTGTAACCGTTAAGAAAATAACATTCGGTGACAATTTTCAATTACTAAACTGTGCTACCTTTAGGACCCGGTGTCGTTCTTCATTGGCTTTTTCTGTAGTTAGTGAGGGTGAAGAGAGGCAAGGGACAGAGAGAGCGCGTCTGTATCACGATCTACACTGAACTGGAATCAGCTTTCAGAATGTAAAATGATTATTCCCCTGTGAATGCTAGGACTACAATTTTATCAGCCCTCCAAAAAAGATTAATCAGCTTGTGAGACAGCTGTGAGATCCCAGTGTTCAAGAGTCATTTCTTGGGCTTGGAATTTCCAAGACGTGTGGTAGCAACAGAACCTGGTTCAGTTTGACTGAAAGCACTGTGGTCTAATTGGGCTCAACTCTCACGTTTTTCTCGGTTTGAGGTCGGATCAGTTGCAAGTGCGCCCTACATTCCAGGTTAGTGTTTTTGTATGTGTTTTACGGACAAAAAGTCTATCAGCGAATCTACGAATGAAAAAAGCATGACATGTTCTAAGATCTTAACGGCTTGCCTGTTCTGCTTAAATTAACCCATATTTTAGAGTTTTCGGTTAACGGGGATATCCCTCCTAAATGCTTCTCTGAACTAAACGTTTTGATAAACTGGGAATTTAGATGCCAACTCTTTCAGAAATGGTCATTGAATATCACGTTAGCCAGTAGCCTATACATTATTATTCAACACAGGCATGTTACGTGTCACTGAATACTAATTGGGCGTCCCTGGTTAACGCGCTGTTATACTCAATTGGGCTTTCATATTGACATGGTGTGGGCCGCCCAACGACTTGGTTATTGAGGCCATACTAGGTTTTCTTGGTCATACCACACATAAAACGCTTTTTACAGCAGCTTTTCTAATTATGTGACTGCATTAATTATCTATTCATTTTTGTTTCTTACTGTGTGCATGCAGCGATGAGGAATAAGGAGAGTGGATTTCCATATCTGATCATCTGCTTCATGCTGATGATCCTCTGGCAGACGAGGTAAGTCGTTTAATTAATGGAAGAAACGTATTAGTTGCATTACGAAGCAAAGCTCTGTGTTTCACTCATACTGGGACTCACAATTAATGTTCGTTCAGAACACAAGAACAACAATGTAGGATTTGGATGGACTCGACTCTGTGATAATGCCCCAGCGTGAGGTAGCGAGCAAGCGGCAGTGAATAGTTGTCAAAGCGGGGGTCTTTGTAAACTGACTGTGTCGTCTTGATTTGAGGACGCGGTCCCGGTGGCGGTGAGGGGGAGTCTGGGATGTAGTCACGCCTCATCCGTTAGGGGCCCTGGAGAAGTACTCTTCACAAATTGGGAAAATAAGCAAATACATAGAATCTATTTATTTATTTATATTGACTAACTTCACTGGATAAAAATGTCCAACCAGTGTCATAGTTAAGGTGTGTTGGCTCAGTGGAGGACCAGGATTGGTGCTCTGATGTCTGTTTATTATTTGGAGATGGTGGTACATTGTAATTTTTTATATAACCTGCGTTGTGTAAGTACAGTGGGTTCAAGTTGTTATGAATATAAAAAATGAACAATAATGAACAATGCTGTTACAAGATTTCAATTTAATTAATTCAGAAGATGCTTTTATCCAAAGCTAGTAACTGAAAATCAAGGTCCAGAAGTGTATGTTTGTAATTTTGGTGGTCAAAGAACGGTCTGTATATATACATATGCTACCCTCAGTGTACCGCTACATTTGCATATTCAATTGTGTGTTTTTCCCAGATCAGATGGCACACAAATGTTCAGTCTTGAACTGGGTCAGCTAAGCAGAGTGATATGTGTGTGTGTATGTGTGTGTGCACTATATTGTATGTGTGTGTGTGTGTGCACATATGTTGTGTGTGTGTGCACTATATTGTATGTGTGTGTGTGTGTTTTCCGTGTAGTGTCTGCATGTGAGTGAATGAGAGGCCTTCTGATGTTTAAAAATACGTGATTAATTTCTGTGGAAAGATGTTGTGATGAAGTCCAGCTCCCAGTCACAGGAAGTGGCTCCCCTGTGTCTGTTGTGATGAAGCACAGCTCTACAGCTGCTGCTGCTGTTAACTCTGGTGTGTCCAGGTCCGTTTCTGCTGATGCTGCCACCAACGCCTTCAAGACCAACATCACCCTGTTCACTCGCATCCTGGACCGCCTCCTGGATGGCTATGACAATCGCCTGCGTCCAGGACTGGGGGGTGAGCAGCTTGGGGTTTCTGTCTGTAGGGGAATCCACAGTCTATAGGAACAAGGAGCACTTGACTGATTTATAAGTCCACAACAGTGGCAGTGAGTCCCAGCCGGACGGGACCACCAGAGGGGGGAGGTGACTGTCCTGGACCACCAGAGGGGGGAGGTGACTGTCCTGGACCACCAGAGGGGGGAGGTGACTGTCCTGGACCACCAGAGGGGGGAGGTGACTGTCCTGGACCACCAGAGGGGGGAGGTGACTGTCCTGGACCACCAGAGGGGGGAGGTGACTGTCCTGGACCACCAGAGGGGGGAGGTGACTGTCCTGGACCACCAGAGGGGGGAGGTGACTGTCCTGGACCACCAGAGGGGGGAGGTGACTGTCCTGCTACCACCAGAGGGGGGAGGTGACTGTCCTGGACCACCAGAGGGGGGAGGTGACTGTCCTGGACCACCAGAGGGGGGAGGTGACTGTCCTGGACCACCAGAGGGGGGAGGTGACTGTCCTGGACCACCAGAGGGGGGAGGTGACTGTCCTGGACCACCAGAGGGGGGAGGTGACTGTCCTGGACCACCAGAGGGGGGAGGTGACTGTCCTGGACCACCAGAGGGGGGAGGTGACTGTCCTGGACCACCAGAGGGGGGAGGTGACTGTCCTCTGTCAACGCTCAGTCTTGAACTATGACCTCTGGGACCGTACCCAGGCCACATCTATCAACAGTCTTAATGGTGTCAAACTGATGAATGCATGTCCTTGCTCGTTGGCAGAGCCATGTGTTCTAATCAGTAATCATGTAAGAGGGGTGATGTGAGAACAGCGTGTCTGGGGTCCAGCCTGACAGGCTGACATGCTGACAGGCTGACAGCAGCCAGGTGGAGGGAGAGCATCCTGAGGCTCCTGGGGTGACAGACACCGTGCCAGGGAGCGCAGGGGGGAGGCTTCCTGCTTCATCTCACTCTTCCTCCTCGTCTTCCTCCTGTCATCACTCTTTTCCCTCCTCCTTCTCTCCCTCCCTCTCTCGTCCTCTCACTCCCTCTTTCTTCCTCTCCCTTCTCCTCTCCCTCCTTCTTTCCTCCTTCTCTCCCACCTCTCACTCCTCTCATTACTCCTCTTCCTCACTCCTGTCCTATTGCTTTTCCTCTTATTCCTCCTCTCGTTCTTCCTCTCCCTCCTCCCCTCGCTCCTCCTCCTCTCTCTGGGACAGTGAGAGCCCAGGGCTGGTTGTGGATCTCCCCGTCTCCTGGTGTTGTGAGTCAGCAGGGCTGTGCCACGCGTCCTCCCAGTGTCTCTGTGTTTGTGACAGAACTGTGTCACGGAGTTGTGCTGATTCACCAGCATGAAGGCCCTGTTCTGACAGGCCTGTTCCTTCTCCTGGGTGTTTTACTGTATTGTGATATTCATATCTTAGGTCAGCGCTACTAAGCCGTAAAAGCACTCTCCCTTATCTTGAGTGGATGAGGAATGTAATGGCATTTAGTAAATGTAAATTACAGTAATACCATTACTTGGACCTTTTTACGAAAGGATAAAAAGCCAGCCATCATTTCACTGGTATCATTGTGACCGTTTGCATCGATGCCTCGCCAGCAACAACTCTACTGCTAGGAAACGTTCTACAGTTTCTGTTCATGTATCTTCATGTCAGCTGATTTGTCTGAGCCAGGGTGTGTAAAGGCAGGGTGTGTGTGTAGAGGCAGGGTGTGTAGAGGCAGTGTGTGTGTGTAGAGGCAGGGTGTGTGGAGGCAGGGTGTGTAGAGGCAGGGTGTGTGTGTAGAGGCAGGGTGTGTAGAGGCAGGGTGTGTATGTAGAGGCAGGGTGTGTAGAGTCAGGGTGTGTGGAGGCAGGGTGTGTAGAGGCAGGGTGTGTGTGTAGAGGCAGGGTGTGTAGAGGCACGGTGTGTGTGTAGAGGCAGGGTGTGTAGAGGCAGGGTGTGTATGTAGAGGCAGGGTGTGTAGAGTCAGGGTGTGTGTGTAGAGGCAGGGTGTGTAGAGGCAGGGTGTGTGTGTAGAGGCAGGGTGTGTAGAGGCAGGGTGTGTAGAGGCAGGGTGTGTGTGTAGGGGCAGGGTGTGTAGAGGCAGAGTGTGTGGAGGCAGGGTGTGTGTGTAGAGGCAGGGTGTGTGTGTGTGTGTGTGTGTGTGTGTAGAGGCAGGGTGTGTAGAGGCAGGGTGTGTGTGTGTGTGTGTGTGTGTGTGTGTGTGTGTGTGTGTGTGTGTAGGGGCAGGGTGTGTGTGTAGGGGCAGGGTGTGTAGAGGCAGGGTGTGTGTGTGTGTGTATGTGTAGAGGCAGGGTGTGTGGAGGCAGGGTGTGTGTGTGTGTGTGTGTGTGTGTGTGTAGACTCAGGGTTTGTGGAGGCAGGGTACAAGAGGTACTAATCTAAGGTGAATGTGTGTGTGCCCTATATGAGATGTTTATTCCATTATGGGGTAATGAGGATTAAAAACTCAAAGCAGAGCTAATCAATGCCAGGGTGTTAATGTGGATCATAAACGATGTACCTTGGAGAGATGATGTCTCTGTACACAGGAACATGTGACATATTAAAAGTCTTCATCCAAGAACACAGAAGAATATTTCTATATGGTAATGATGAAACAAAAGTTCTGTACGTCTTCAGTCACTTCTCAAGATGTAAAAACAGCACTGGAACTCAGCAGGGTTGATGCAAAGTGTTTTATTGGTTCTCAGGTAACAAAGATTGCCAATAGAACGTGAGCGTGATCCCGGGATCAGACTGAAGTTTTCTCCGGACAATTTAACTTATATAGTCTTCTCCCCATTGTATGTTAATATGGTACGATATTTGTTGGTTTCGTAGACATTAGGTAATCTTACAAAGCGGATCCCTTGTCTCAGGGGATTCAAAACAGGTACTTTCCTACATAGACACTTCTTCCAATTAGGCTCTTTCTGACCTTGAACAGCCAGCTGCATTAGGCTTCTGGGCGTAAGGCCACAAATATGTCTCATAAATTACACCTGGTCCTTTATGAAAGCATACACATGCTCCTCTCCCCCACTCATCCTTTAATTATTTAAACCTTATTTTTGGGCTTCATGTCTCCTACTATTGTTTAGGAATAACAATAATCAGCAAACAGCTTTGCATCTGGTTTCCTATAATATAACTTGTAATAATATGGTTTCCAATAATATAGCATATACCAAAGAGTGATTACAAATATCTTTAAGTCCATAATCATTAACCATCTTCATAATTACAACAGTATGATGTTTTTTCCACATCAGTAACCGAATCTCTCCTTCCAGTCCTTGTGCATCTCTTCTACCCCCCTCCTCCTCTTCTCCTCTCCTCCTCCTCTCCCTCTCTTTATTCATATTCTCTCCTCCATCTTTCTTCCTCTACCTCTCCTCTTCCTTCTCTTCTCCGAGTGCCCCTCACCCCACCACTGTCTCCCATCAGGTGTGATTTGAAACTGAAAGTTCAAAAAGGGAGGTTCTCCCTTGGTCAGGGGGTGGAGTACTGTCCTGTACCTCCCTGAGTACTGTCCTGTACCTCCCTGAGTACTGTCCTGTACCTCCCTGAGTACTGTCCTGTACCTCCCTGAGTACTGTCCTGTACCTCCCTGAGTACTGTCCTGTACCTCCCTGAGTACTGTCCTGTATGTGGGGCAGGGAGCACATCAAAGACAGATCTCTATGCATCACAGAACAAAACCATTCTAAAAGAGTGCCCCGAAAACCGCATGCCGCATGAAGAAATATTCCTTTTTGCCCTCTTCTACGTATTCACATGATGGATCCATGAAAATTTTATGTGTCAATGGCATATTTGTTTTCTGAACTCCAACAAACAAACAATATATTTTTTATTTTCAAGACAGGGTCTGTATTTATCCCAGCTACAGCATGTAGGTCAGCGTGACCAGTTGTTAAATGTCTGTATTTAAGAGCCAGAGCAGTGCTCCGGGGAAGAACACAGCGAAGCTGCTGGTTTAGCAAGTCCCAGTTACCCAGTCCTCCTGGGGGGCTGGTCAGCAGCAGGGTTAACCACCCCAGTCCTCCTGGGGGGCTGGTCAGCAGCAGGGTTAACCACCCCAGTCCTCCTCCAGCAGCACCCTAAACCAGCTAACCAATCACCTTTTCAATGTTGTCAAGACAATAGTAGATTAGATATTATTGGTCTTCATCATGTGGTCAGCATGGGCTGGTGTCTGTTAGGCTGTGACATCTTAGAGAGGTGACTCACTCTCACCCATGGCCTTGTGTTGGGGTGACACTGTAGAACTAGTTCACAGAATTACTCACAATGTCGTTGCATCAATACAATATAAAGAAGTGGCCCTCTCAGCAAATTAGGTTTATGTGGTATTGTTATGGATAAATTCAACAGATCAATTGAAACAATATATTTTGTTTCATGCTTTGTTGACTGTTCCGGATTAGAGTTATCCAGCTGAATTAACTGAGTTTATTTGTGACCGTTGGATGCATGAATCATGTGTGTTGGTAGAAAGACGAGGACAGATGATCAAACTGACCGTTCCACAGCTCATCCGTTAAACTCGGTCTGTTCGTCTGAGACACACAAATGAACCTCTGACAGTTTGTTCCTTGTTACTATAAATGGGTGGTTTGAAGTCCTGGGGCAGTAAAAGCACTCTGGTCTTAATAAACATCCCAGGGCTTCTTCTTCTGTCTTCTTATACTCTGCAGTTATGTTAGGGTGCCTCTTTTAGTAGAAAATATAGCTCAAATTATTTTTGTTCTTGATTTAGTTTGACATTATATTTTGTTTGTTAAAATGTACACAGGTATGTTGTGTTTTTAAATAGGTTTTTAAATCTTGTTTATTACAGCGTTGTTGATTTCCCCAACATCATTTTGCACATATGTATACATTTACATAATGTAGGCACACAATATACTTCATGAAGCCAAACTAGAGCATGAAACATCTATGTATGCCAGGACACTAGATAAAGGTTACTAACAAGCCCTTTAGTGTTATACAGTTTTTCCCAGCATGTTGTTATTGCATGTTGTCTTTTCTATCAAATGTCATTTTGCATAAAAAAAAAGGAAAACAAATCTGCTTCTGTTTTGAATCATGTTGAAAATCTTCCGTAATCTAGCTTTACATACTTAAATATATGTCATGAAATATGAAGTGTGAAGTATGTACCGCACCCTCCACCCACTGTGGTCCCCCTGTAGCTCATGAATAAGTAAGAATATCCATTACATGTCCGTGTGCAGGGAGGGGAGGCGCAGGGAGGGGAGGCGCATGGAGGGGAGGCGCAGGGAGGGGAGGCGCAGGGAGGGGAGGCGCAGGGAGGGGAGGCGCAGGGAGGGGAAACGCAGGGAGGGGAGGCGCAGGGAGGGGAAACGCAGGGAGGGGAGGCGCAGGGAGGCGCAGGGAGGCGCATGGAGGGGAGGTGCAGGGAGGGGAAACGCAGGGAGGGTAGGCGCAGGGAGGCGCATGGAGGAGAGGTGCAGGGAGGGGAGGAGCAGGGAGGGGAGGCGCATGGAGGGGAGGCGCAGGGAGGGGCAGGGAGGCGCAGGGAGGGGAGGCGCAGGGAGGGGAGGCGCTGGGAGGCGCATGGAGGGGAAACGCAGGGAGGGGAGGCGCAGGGAGGGGAGGCGCAGGGAGGGGAGGTGCATGGAGGGGAGGCGCAGGGAGGGGAGGCGCAGGGAGGGGAGGCGCAGGGAGGCGAGGCGCAGGGAGGGGAGGCGCAGGGAGGGGAGGTGCAGGGAGGCGAGGCGCAGGGAGGGGAGGCTAAGGGAGGCGAAGGGAGGCGAGGCGCAGGGAGGCGAGGCGCATGGAGGGGAGGCGCAGGGAGGAGAGGCGCAGGGAGGCGCATGGAGGGGAAACGCAGGGAGGGGAGGCGCAGGGAGGGGAGGCGCAGGGAGGGGAGGCGCAGGGAGGCACAGGGAGGCGAGGCGAAGGGAGGCGAGGCGCAAGGCGGGTCTGCTCCTGACAGCACTTTAGTCAGCCTAATGAGAAGCTCTCTGGAACACCGAGGTGGTGTGCCGGGCAGGGCGGATAGGAACCTCTAAAAGCTTTTGGAATTGGCCGAGCGGAGAGGAGATGCGGTGCTTAATGAAGCAGACATGCTGCTGAGACAGAGCTGTGCTTGTTTGCTGTTGTTGTTGGCAGGTTCTATGCAATATTACCTGGAGGCTCGTGTGAAACGTTTGGGTTTGTTGTGTCATGACATAGTTCAACATGTTTGTCCCGGTGAGATTGAACCCTGGTCTCCTGCCCTGGTGTTTACCAGTAGACCACAAGGACATGCCGGTGGTCCAGAGGAACAGGGAGGACAGACCAGAGGAACAGGGAGGACAGACCAGAGGAACAGGGATGACAGGGGGGACAGACCAGAGGAACAGGGATGACAGACCAGAGGAACAGGGAGAACAGGGATGACAGACCAGAGGAACAGGGATGACAGGGGGGACAGACCAGAGGAACAGGGATGACAGGGGGGACAGACCAGAGGAACAGGGATGACAGGGGGGACAGACCAGAGGAACAGGGATGACAGGGGGGACAGACCAGAGGAACAGGGATGACAGGGAGGACAGACCAGAGGAACAGGGAGGACAGACCAGAGGAACAGGGAGAACAGGGGGAACAGGGAGGACAGACACATCTCTGTATATTCATATTTATCGATGTTTGTCGGCAAGGAAAGCTTTATATTTTGCAGCTCTGGTCTCTCATTTCTGTTCTTCTCCTCAGATCGTGTGACAGAAGTGACGACCAACATCTACGTCACCAGCTTTGGCCCCGTGTCAGACACAGATATGGTGAGAACACTGCCTCTTCACACACAGTCCGTCTGCATCCTGACCTGCTAGCTCCCTCCTTCCTGAAGAGGAAAGGACCTCCACACCGGCCTCCACTTTGGACTCCACACGCCAGGCCTCTAGCCCAGCGTCTCTCCTTCTCCTTCCAGCCCAGAGTCTCTCCTCCTCATCCCAGCTCCGAGTCTCTCCTCCTCATCCCAGCTCCGAGTCTCTCCTCACCCAGACTAGTGCTCCTCATACCACAGGCTGCACACCTGTTTGCTTTTCTAAAACGTATCTCTTTGGATCCTTCATGACTGGTTAATGTTCTCCACAGCGCAGCCTTCTCTGTTCCCTCTCTTCAACAGGAACACACTGCATGACAAGGAGAGATAAGAGCAGACAGTTTGTGTTCATTGTGAGGGTCCCTTATTTTTCCAGTTCAGTCCGTCAGGTTCCCCCTTCTGCTGGAGTGTCTCACTGTCAGCCCCTGCCTGATTCCCTTCATGATATACCTCAGAGAGCAGGGCAGCATGCCCTCCTCCAGCTCCCTTCTCTCTATTATTAGACTAAAGGAAGGCGTGGGATCCAGGCGACAGAGGAGAGCAGAGCTGGACCAGGCCTGGGAAGGGATCGTTGGGTTACATTCACATTCATTTAGCGGACGCTTTTATCCAAAGCGACTCACGAGTCGTGTATATTGAAAGTACAGCAGCAGATCAAGGAGCAGAAGTGTATAGTTCTACAGTATTTCGATGGTCACAGTCAAGAAACAGTCTGTATATACAAGCCACATGACAAAGGAGCCACTTCTCAACATGCACGGTAAACAAAATATTATACAACAGTGCAGTACATACTCGCAGAGCAACAATAACATCTCGATTACACTTGTTAGCTGATTAAGTTTAAGTGGTTTAAATGTGCATGTAACAGCTAACCTTCTGAATAGTAACTGACTGTACTTGATATTTCCACACTGAATGTTTAAGTAATATTTTATTATTTTCTAAACTTAGATCTATCAAGCAGGGTAAAAGTGCTAACTTCAGTTTAAAAGTCTTTGTTGCCTACATGCCAGATAATGTTCACTCATCTATTGGCAGTTTTATCTTATGAATTACTAATACTTTATTATTTATTCAAGTCACTTTTTCGTTTATCTTCTGCTTGTTTTCAAGAAAGTACACAAGCATTTATCATCTGGTTCCTTGGAAATGACAAGAGAGGGAGATGGGGCATTCTTTAAGTGATTGGACTGTTGATTAAACATTTATGATGTCTGAATGCAGGTGATTGCTAACGCCACGGCCCCTCATCTAAAAGTGATCAGTTTACTCAAGTCACTAACATGAGTGTTCATATGTGGGGTGTTGGAGACTTGCTCGTGGAGTTTGTGTGATGGTCTCAGGAGGCCAGGGCCCTCATGCCTGTGAGCTCTGGTTAGTCATCATGTGAGGCTGTTCACACATGGCTGGTGTGTGATACATACACCTATAGGAACAGCCTCATAGTTACACTTTACATCAAGGTTACAGTAACTACCATGCACCCACAGAGCAGTACCTAACCTTAGCCCCACCCCCCACCCTAACTCAACCCTAACCCCATACTAACCCTAACCCCATCCCCCATCCTAACTCAAAACTAACCCCATGCTAACTGTACCCTATCCTTATCCCATACCCTATGCTAGCTCTAGGAGGGGGGGGGGGGGGGGGGGGGGGGGTTGGTCTGCGTCTGTGCTCATGACCTAGGGAGGCTGCTAAATCAATGTGTGTGTGTGCCTGTACCGGCAGGCTTAATTAAAGAACTCTGGCTTTACCAACTAACCTTTTCAAATAAGTTTTCATTGAGCTTTCATCAAGGAACAGCACCTTCATGCCGCTCCAGATGGTCTGCTGTGCTGGTCTGTGTACAGATGTTGAGGTTGTTGTGAGTGACCATGTTCCTTCCACAGGAATACACCATCGACGTCTTTTTCCGGCAGAGCTGGAAAGATGAACGGTTGAAGTTTGAGGGACCAATGAACATTTTGCGACTGAACAATTTGATGGCCAGTAAGATCTGGACTCCAGATACGTTTTTCCACAATGGCAAGAAGTCAGTCGCCCACAACATGACCATGCCCAACAAGCTACTGAGGATCCAAGATGATGGTACTCTGCTCTACACCATGAGGTAAACACACACACACCTCACCTGCTCTACACCATGAGCTAAACACAAACATCTCACTCTGTTTAAAACCAAACCACTCCAAAAATAGCATGTGTTGCTTCACATCTAACATATGACACATGTACAACACACTAATACCTAAATTAACTGTCTTTCAACATATTTTATAACATCATAATTATATTCTAGCAATAGAGGGAAACTGACCCAACAGAGGATTCCTAAACATAAATAAGAGATTAAATGTTATTGCACATCTCGTTTGCTTCTCATTAAATCGGTCTCGGAAAAATCCTCTACCTCAATCTCTCTAAATCAATAAAGCAGTGATTTATGGAATGGCGTCTGACAGCAGCCATTATTCTGACAAGTGACTCCCCTCAGATACTGCTGAAAGCATTGAATTGTCAAAAGCATTGAGAGAAAATCACTTTGGAAAGAGCATAGTCAGGTCGTTCATATGAAACTATAAAGCTCCTCAGCACAGCATGCAGACTGGAATGTGAAGACCTGCTCTGGTTTCTGCTGTATCTCTGCTGCCCAGGCGCATCCATTCAGTTCCTTCATCTGAGCATGTTTGATTATATTAGACGCCTCCTTTCTCCATCCCTTGTGGAGGTGATTGCTGACCTGACACGTTTTAATTGGTGAAAGCAGCAGAGTGGAAACATGCTTTCATGGCGCGCTGGTTTACAGACAGCAGGGGAGGAAACATCTGAAACTGGTTCAGTGACTGAGACAGTTTACCATGGAGAGACATGTTGTCCCTCATTTATCAAACACAGATGAAAAACATGTAACCTGCACTGTATGTTGTATTAATGTACTGTGTATGTGTATGTGTGTGTGTGTGTGTGTGTGTGTGTGTGTGTGTGTGTGTGTGTGTGTGTGTGTGTGTGTGTGTGTGTGTGTGTGTGGATATGTGGGGGTATGTGTGTCTGTATCTGTGTTTCGGACGCAGGTTAACAGTTCATGCTGAGTGTCCCATGCATCTAGAAGATTTCCCCATGGACTTCCACTCATGTCCCCTGAAGTTCGGCAGCTGTGAGTGATCATGTTCAACATCCTTTAAAGAGAAATACAAAAAAACAGCTGTCACAAAGTATATTATCATTAAGTTATTCTGGACATCATATGTCATGTATCATGAGGGTTCATTGATTGAGAGGTCCACCAGCTAGATTGCACCAGCAGCATGACCTTGGTCAGAGTCATTTGCTTTCACCCAGTCAGTGTTGAATCTTGTCCCTCTAGTAAACAACATAGTGACCACACGTCCTCTCCTCTATGTGTCTCATTGTGTAGCAGACATCCTCTCCTCTATGTGTCTCATTGTGTAGCAGACGTCCTCTCCTCTATGTGTCTCATTGTGTAGCAGACATCCTCTCCTCTATGTGTCTCATTGTGTAGCAGACGTCCTCTCCTCTATGTGTCTCATAGTGTAGCAGTAGTTTAATTGTGGCTATGTGTACTTCCTGTTGTGCTGCCTGGTTATGTAGCTCCAGTACTGATCTACTGCCCCCTGCAGATGCCTACACCATGTCGGAGGTGACGTATGCCTGGACCCACAACGCCTCATCCTCCGTGGTAGTGGAGGAGGAGAGCTCCCGTCTCAACCAGTACGACCTGGTGGGGAAAACTGCAGGACAGGAAACCATCAAGTCCAGCACAGGTACCCCCAACCCTCTGGTACACACAAAGAGCTTGCTGTAGCTGGCCACTGGTGTAGCACACAGGAGGGGTATGGTTATTGCCAGCTCTGTACACAACTTTGATCAGCTTGAATGATGGCTGTTGATTTATTTTCAAGCATCTTTATTGAAGAGGACATGTAGGAAAGGAGGGATTTGTTGTCTTTAAAGTAGGAGCCACATGTAAGGCAACCTGCAGATGATTTACAGAATGTGTCACTGTGCGTGTGACAACAGAAGCAGACCTTCTGCCCCTCCCAGGACGTTACACTTCACCAAAGAACAGAAAACCTCTAACAGAGGACAAAGGACTTTAGAAATTCAGTCACAGTATGACGATGTGCAGAAAACTGCCTCAACCCACAGTTGGGGGTTGGAAATAACACAAAGAGAACAAGAGAAGGGGGGGGTAGGAAGAGAGAGGGAAGGAGGGAGGCAGAGAGAACAAGAGAGAGGGAGAAAGAGGGAAAGAGAGAGTGAAATGAGGGGTCAGGTGAGAATGGGGATCTGTGTGGTGTCAGTCAGCAACACAAGGATCCTTAAAGAGAATATCTGGTCGTCTCTCCTGGCGCTGTGGAGGAAGAGCCTGTCTAACAGGCGAGCAGCGAAGCGTTCACTAAGCAGGAGAGGCTGTGTTCTGGGCTTGGAGACACGGTGAAGCATAAATCACTGGAGGGGAACAGATGTGTCTTCCTCAGAGGGGCTGGAGGGAGAGGAGTCATTAGCAGATCCAGAGTCGTCCAACAGCAAGGCTCAGTCACCAGGCCTCACCTGGAATATGAAGAACACTACGATGGAGATTTTTTTCAGAATTCCACTCTGAAATGTCGGAACTGGATATAGCATCATGGGTCTAGTTATTGTTTATCTTTTTTTTTTTAGACGTTACCGTCCACAGGCCAGACCTACAGGCAGCGCTGTAGCCGTGTTGGTGTACGTGCTGCATGATACAGCACTTTACCCCTGGTTTGTGCATTGGTTGAATTAGGTTTGGTCACTTAGAATTTCATTTCTTATGAGACTTTTCAAAAACCAGATTCCCACATTAAATGTAGTTCTTCGTTTTTAGTTGAGCATCATGAGTAATCATCATGAGTCAAAAGCCCAGAGTCATCCTAGAGAACTGCTGATTCACATCCCCGACATGGTTCATCACATGACTAACCCAATGTACAGACTAACTAACTAACTAGCGATAGTTTGTTGTAGTGAGGTGAGAGAGGGGCTTTAACATTGTCCAATATGTGACACTGACTGTCCTGTCATCAGGCCTGTCACTGCTGGTCAGATCAATAGCCTGCAGATGCAGTGGTCTTCAGTAATAGCCTGCAGATGCAGTGGTCTTCAGTAATTAGGATCAGCCCTTTAGCCGTTCTCCTGGGAGCAGCCTTGTCACACGGGCCATTAAGGCCCTGGAACGCTCTCAGAGGTGGCGCTGGTCACAGAGGTTGGATTCCTAACAGTGCAGGGTGACACCACAGATCTGAAGCTCTCTGCCTCCTCAGCACAGAGAGACAGCACTCCAGGGGGAAGGAGCTTCTTCCTAGATTCCTCTCTGGTGTGTCTCCTCTCTGAGGAGAACCTCCACAGCAAGACGCCCCCCCCGTCCAGAGGGAATCCCTGTCCTGTTCTTTATGCACAACTAAAAGCTGCAATCTAGAACAAGTGTTGTGGTTCAACCAATAGGAGCGCACAGGCGGCCGCCCAAGGCTGTTTCCTTGTTTGATGATGTGCTTGGATGCTAGTGATTGGCTGACAGCAGCTTAATAATTCAGCAGTGCAGTGTGGGAGGCTCGTCTAGCGTGCTGTGAAACCAGGCCGTCTGGCAGCCCCGTGTGCCTGCAGGCGTGGTGGTGAGGGACATCCTGCATGGAGCCAAGAGAACAACAAGACACTGACTGTAAAGAACCCAAAAACACCACATGAATAAAGGACTTCATAAGTGTTCATGGCACCTTTACCAAACGACTACACCTCTCACCTTCATGTGTTCATGTGCTTGTCTTATGGGTCAGAGACATTTCCAAGAGACTCAGTCTCCTCCTCCTAGCACCAGGACGAGAGACGATCGCCGACACGAGCATTACCATATTAGCATTCCTAGTAAGGACGTGTTGTCATCTAGCTCGGTCCTCCGGTCTGCTAGCCTGGTACCCTGGTCATCTAGCCTGGTCCCCTGGTCATCTAGACTGGTACCCTGGTCATCTAGCCTGGTCCCCTGGTCATCTAGACTGGTCCTCTGGTCATCTAGCCTGGTCCTCTGGTCATCTAGCCTTGTCCCCTGGTCATCTAGCCTGGTCCCCTGGTCATCTAGCCTGGTCCTCTGGTCATCTAGCCTGGTCCCCTGGTCATCTAGCCTGGTCCCCTGGTCATCTAGACTGGTCCTCTGGTCCGCTGGCCGTGGATCTGCGTCTCCTTGTGAGCAATGTTGTGTCCCTCTGGCAAAGGGCCTGTCTCCTACGCCAGGACACCTGCTGACATGAGCGTCATCGTGCTGTAATCACCATCCTGCCACTCTCACCAGACAGCAGGAGCTTCTCTGGTGAGACTGCTGCCACGGCTCACATATCCCACCTCCCCCTTCTCTCTCACCTCCCCCTTCTCTCCCCTCCCCCTTCTCTCTCCCCTCCCCCTTCTCTCCCCTCCCCCACTCCCCTTCTCTCCCTCCCCTCCCCCACTCCCCTCTCTCCCTCCCTCTCCTCTGTCTCCCCCCACAGCAGACAGGCATGAGGACAGGCATGCTAATTAAATTACACATGATGTAGAGCTATATAGCGGACTGGGAGTGTGCTGGCTCACTTTATCTACATTCCAGAGCTGGGAAGTGTGGGAAGTGTGTGTGTGTGTGTGCGTGTCAGAGAGAGACAGAGAGAGAGACAGAGAGAGAGAGACAGAGAGGGAGAGAGAGGATGCCACATCAATGGATAAAACACTGGAAGTGCATTGGAATAAAAGAGTGAATACAAACTCTTGAGGGATTAGACTGAGCGGTCCCTCCCTCCTGCTCAGAGAGGAGCCCCCTCCTGTCAAGTGGCAGTATCAAGGCCTTCGTTGCAGAATTGCAGAAAATTAGATATATTTCTCTGTTCGGTTGCCATGGGTAACACTCTTCTTCTTCGTCTCATGTCTAATCTGAGCTTCTCTTTGAGATCAGATCAGATCTCCCATCAGCTGCACCACTAGCATGTCCTCATTAGCCGCGAGCTTCTGCCAGCTTTGTGTGATTATTATAGAATCATCAGTTGTTCGATATACTTTGAGTGTGAGAAAATGGACACCAGGAAACATCCTCATGCCCCAGCCCAAAATAAAGTTGTAGATATTGTATGATGCAAGATTTCACGTGAATGGCTCAACTAGATATCCTAACACAGAACTTTAATATGAAATCAAGCAGCTCATAATGCTGTTAGACATACAATACACCATGCATCGCCTCGTCTAATGCTGTCATGAGATGTTACAGTAACAACATAAAAAAGTCACTGAATGTGTCCTTGTTCCTGTGCTGTGCAGGTGAATACACGGTGATGACTGCACACTTCCACCTGAAGAGGAAGATCGGTTACTTTGTGATCCAGACGTACCTGCCCTGCATCATGACTGTCATCCTGTCTCAGGTCTCCTTCTGGCTCAACAGGGAGTCTGTCCCTGCCAGGACGGTGTTTGGTGAGTAAGGAGTGTGTTGGGTAGGTAAGGAGTGTGTTGGGTAGGTAAGGAGTGTGTTGGGTAGGTAAGGAGTGTGTTTGGTGAGTTTGGAGTGTGTTGGGTAGGTAAGGAGTGTGTTTGGTGAGTATGGAGTGTGTTGGGTAGGTAAGGAGTGTGTTGGGTAGGTAAGGAGTGTGTTGGGTAGGTAAGGAGTGTGTTTGGTGAGTAAGGAGTGTGTTGGGTAGGTAAGGAGTGTGTTGGGTAGGTAAGGAGTGTGTTGGGTAGGTAAGGAGTGTGTTTGGTGAGTATGGAGTGTGTTGGGTAGGTAAGGAGTGTGTTGGGTAGGTAAGGAGTGTGTTTGGTGAGTATTGAGTGTGTTGGGTAGGTAAGGAGTGTGTTTGGTGAGTATGGAGTGTGTTGGGTAGGTAAGGAGTGTGTTGGGTAGGTAAGGAGTGTGTTTGGTGAGTATGTAGTGTGTTTGGTAGGTAAGGAGTGTGTTGGGTAGGTAAGGAGTGTGTTGGGTAGGTAAGGAGTGTGTTTGGTGAGTATGGAGTGTGTTGGGTAGGTAAGGAGTGTGTTTGGTGAGTATGGAGTGTGTTGGGTAGGTAAGGAGTGTGTTGGGTAGGTAAGGAGTGTGTTTGGTGAGTATGGAGTGTGTTGGGTAGGTAAGGAGTGTGTTTGGTGAGTATGGAGTGTGTTGGGTAGGTAAGGAGTGTGTTGGGTAGGTAAGGAGTGTGTTTGGTGAGTATGGAGTGTGTTGGGTAGGTAAGGAGTGTGTTGGGTAGGTAAGGAGTGTGTTGGGTAGGTAAGGAGTGTGTTTGGTGAGTATGGAGTGTGTTGGGTAGGTAAGGAGTGTGTTTGGTGAGTATGGAGTGTGTTGGGTAGGTAAGGAGTGTGTTGGGTAGGTAAGGAGTGTGTTTGGTGAGTATGGAGTGTGTTGGGTAGGTAAGGATTGTGTTGGGTAGGTAAGGAGTGTGTTTGGTAGGTAAGGAGTGTGTTGGGTAGGTAAGGAGTGTGTTTGGTAGGTAAGGAGTGTGTTTGGTGAGTATGGAGTGTGTTGGGTAGGTAAGGAGTGTGTTGGGTAGGTAAGGAGTGTGTTTGGTAGGTAAGGAGTGTGTTGGGTAGGTAAGGAGTGTGTTTGGGAGGTAAGGAGTGTGTTTGGTAGGTAAGGAGTGTGTTTGGTGAGTAAGGAGTGTGTTGGGTAGGTAAGGAGTGTGTTTGGTGAGTAAGGAGTGTGTTGGGTAGGTAAGGAGTGTGTTGGGTAGGTAAGGAGTGTGTTTGGGAGGTAAGGAGTGTGTTTGGGAGGTAAGGAGTGTGTTGGGTAGGTAAGGAGTGTGTTGGGTAGGTAAGGAGTGTGTTTGGTGAGTAAGGAGTGTGTTGGGTAGGTAAGGAGTGTGTTGGGTAGGTAAGGAGTGTGTTTGGGAGGTAAGGAGTGTGTTGGGTAGGTAAGGAGTGTGTTGGGTAGGTAAGGAGTGTGTTTGGGAGGTAAGGAGTGTGTTTGGGAGGTAAGGAGTGTGTTGGGTAGGTAAGGAGTGTGTTGGGTAGGTAAGGAGTGTGTTTGGTGAGTATGGAGTGTGTTGGGTAGGTAAGGAGTGTGTTGGGTAGGTAAGGAGTGTGTTTGGTAGTTAAGGAGTGTGTTGGGTAGGTAAGGAGTGTGTTGGGTAGGTAAATAGTGTGTTGGGTGAGGATTAGGAATCCTTTATTTCTTCCCTGCAGTAGTATCTCAGCTGGCCAGCGTTGTCCCAGACTGACCCTCAAGTCTGACATGCAGACCCTGCATCTGTGCTTCAGTGTGGGAGCCAGGGGGGGTGGGAGAGGGGACTCCCCTGTGACTGTCATTGGAACTGTGCAACACCAACTTGATGTGATGTGACAGCATTAAATGCTCAGCTGGGCTCTAATATGACACTGCAATTGAATCTACACTCTTAGCTAAACAGCTCTGGTACTCATCGGTACTGCATGTCAAGCCACTGCAGTCTGTTACCTGAGTAAATACAGCAGTATAGGATACTATATTATATAAAGTTTATACAGCAGTAAAGTATAATATATACAGATAGTATACTGTAGTATAGTATACTATATTATTTACAGTAGAGAATGCTGTATATGCAGTGTTATATTCCTTGTCTGAGAGGAGAAACTGGGTTTGACGTAACTCATTATGTGTAGCAAAATCTAAGAGAACCTCCCGCTGGACTGAGACAGTATGATGACCTCGGCACAGTGGCTGATGGTGAAGCTCTTCCAACAGTTTTAATGGATCAGGCTCTGTCTGAATTGTGTTTGTGTCGAACGAGGGGCTTGTTGGCTCATGGTTCACTGTGTGCTTTTCAAGTCATCCTCATTATTTTGGTGCCACATATGGTTTACCCTTGGTAGAGTGTGCTCTCTTCTCTTCTGATAAGAAAAAAAAGTAGGCTAAAGAAATTCAAAGTGTTATTTTCTGGTTGTTGGTTCTAAAAATATCCTTTGGGTAAATACTGTCTTTTGTGTGATTTGTAGAGAAGATGATTTCTTTTTCTTCTTCAGAAAAAGAAAGACTGGCAAGAAGCTCAGCGTCAGTCTGAGTTTGAGGAGTCAACGTTTTAAATATGTTACAGTATCTTCAATGTAGTAATAACCATTGACAGCAGGACTGTACTCTGCACATGGTGACAGTGGAGACAATGCTCCCATCAACGCAAAGCCTGCTTTAGGAATAGTTTACAGATAACAAGAAGGTCATCACCAATCTGAAACAGCCACATAGTGAGCCTGCAAGGCTGGGAACCAGGACGAAGGAAGTCCCTGAAAGGTCAGCTTGAACTAACTCCAGTTGTGTTGTTAGTGGAGCTCAGCCCGGGGATATAGAGTATGACATGCTGAAGATATAGTTCCGTCCTCAGACCCTTAGCAGTGGTGTCATATTCCACCCCCGGCTCGTACCGCATCGTAATGTAAATGTCATCTAAAGAGATGCGGAACGGAGACACAAATCACGACGGTGTCCAAACCTCAACATTTGACCAGTTCTGGATGTTTTAACAACACAACTGTTTTTTTTCAGTTGACCTTTCAGTGGCTGTTTTCTCTAGCTCAACCAGAGTGCTGGTCTGTTCTGTGCCTGCAGGGGTGACCACTGTTCTGACCATGACCACCCTCAGCATCAGCGCCCGTAACTCCCTCCCCAAGGTGGCCTATGCCACGGCCATGGACTGGTTCATCGCCGTCTGCTACGCCTTCGTGTTCTCCGCCCTCATTGAGTTTGCCACCGTCAACTACTTCACCAAGCGCGGTTGGGCGTGGGACGGGAAGAGCATTGTGAATGACAAGGTAACTATGCTGTCCTTCTGTTACTGAGCATCTCTCTGTAAGGGGATCCTCTCCAATCTAGGATGTTGCACTATGCTGTGTGTAAGCACCTTTGGCTGTGCTTCAGATGCAGAGTTCTGCAACACTTTTACCAGTGACACTTTTATATGACATCTGTTTTTTAAGTCAGATTTCATATTCCTCAGTACAAGCTCAGCAGTGAATACGTTTGTGTTCAGCTTCCTCTCCTGCCCAGAACATAGCCTGTTATACAGGTCAAGTGATTACTATGATGTTCAGGTAGATGTTGCAGTATGAGGGCTCCTAATGACGAGTCAATACAGCGTAGAGCTGCCCTTACCTCTTCAGGCAGGAAGGGAACGAAGCTATAGACAGAGGCTGAGATATTGTGCGTCTTGACTTGAGTATATATGAGACCTTGCCGTCTTCTTTCCGCCGTTCCCCTGCATTTATATTGATGCATTAGCCTTTCCTAGATCCCATTCTGATACATTAGCCTTTCCCAGATCCCATTCTGTCTTGTTATGAGCCCGCCTCGGTGAATTCATTCATTAAGTCTGACTGGCTGGAGGAGTGTCACATGGTGTTCTTCCTGTGAGCTCTGATGACTATCTCTGAACTTTCGATCCCTGGACAGAAAAAAGAGAAGGCATCTGTCGTGAAGAAGAACAACGCGTATGCCGTAGCGGTGGCCAACTACGCACCCAACATCACCAAGGACTCAGGCCTGCCCACCATCGCCAAGGGCGGGGTGTCCGACCCTGGCAAGACCAAGGTGGAGGGCAAGGCCGCGGACAGCAAGAAAACGTTCAACAGCGTGAGTAAGATCGACCGGATGTCGAGGATAATGTTCCCTGTTCTGTTTGGAAGCTTTAACCTGGTCTACTGGGCCACGTACCTAAACAGAGAACCTGTCATTAAGGATATGGTCCCATCCAATTAAAGACTCGACTTCTATACTGTATCTGAATTCGGGGACTAAGAGACAAACCAAAACCACCAGTAACTGCAGGCCTGAGCTCTACAGGCAGGCCTGAGCTCTACAGCAGTAACTGCAGGCCTGAGCTCTACAGCCAGGCCTGAGCTCTACAGCCAGGCCTGAGCTCTACAGCAGTAACCCTAACCCTGAGCTCTACAGCCAGCCCAGCCATGGATGCTTTGGGACCCTCTTTCTTCTCTTTTCTACACCACTTTCTGCTTTTTAAATAACTGCCTTTGTAAATGTGTATGTATTTATATTCCTGAGTTATGTGTGTTTGGTGGTATAATCTGTAAATAGTATTTAAATCTGTGTGCTTTCTATTTTCCGTTCACCCTATGGTGTTGAGAAACTGAGACAGGAAGTCTGACATGAACAATTTAAAAACAAGTTTACATTAAATACTCAGTGTTTTATTCCATTATACTGTTAGCTCAAATTTCCTTTATCTTTTTGGTGACTTTTGTTGTGTTTGTTTTAATTTGTGAGCAAACTCAATTCTTTATTGTGTAAGCTTCTAATCTGTCCAATGCAAAAAAAAGAAAGTTGCCAATTTTGTATATTTTGTGAACTAAAATGAACAAAACATTTTTTTATCATCAGTGTGATTCGTTACATCACAGTAAGACTTTGCATGAAGTTTACTGTATTAATGTTTTTATTCATGATCATTTTATTAGATTTTACTTCCCCAAAGTCCTGAAAAAATTGATTGGAGTTCTGTCATCACAGAGAATATCTGTGTCCTCGTCTTGATCCCAGAATCTTTCAGACATATCTTCTTACAGCAATCGTGATGTACTGTGTGGCCCTGCCGGTTAGGAGTTAGTAGGCTGCTATCTTCAGACTCATCCAGCCCTGGTTCACAGGCAAAACCCAGAATACGGACCAAACTACCCCAAGGGTTTCAACCCAACCTAGCCTAAGCTATGTATTACAATTGGACCAGTATTTGTACTTCAGTCATAAACACCTTTTTAAAGACATTTTAATAATGTATCTATATTTTTCATATGATTATATTATAAATGTAAATTAGATGTTAGAGTTTCTGAACAATATGCACATCCTCTTGAGTGCTGGTTCAATGTACTGTATATTTACTCTTAACAGATCTTGACACTTTCAACACAATCATCATGTTCCATTGATAAAGATGTATATTTTAGACAAATTATTTTGCATTGGACATTCCAGGGAGTTGTTTATGTTTTTCTGTGGATGTGTGAATGGTTTGTATGTATTAAGTCATTCATGACTTCAGGGCCAAAATGAGGGAACTTGTCATTATAGCTATGTATAGCTTAGTAATATCCAACTAATATTGACTGGACGATAGTAGTATTACTCTTCAGTCTACAGTCTTCAGATGATGAACCTGGACTGTGCAGCTTGTCATCAAGTTGTGACAGAGTTGGTTAGAATTGGAAACATCTCTGCATTTAAAAATGGTACAATCACATGATAAACATGTGTAACATAAACTGTACTGAAGACATGGAGTGAGTGTGTGTGTGTCTTATCCCATAGTTGTATGTTTTAAGACATTAATAGATGTATTTACCAATCCACCAGATGTGTAGGACGCAACACTGCCACTTTAAACAGAAGAATGGCAAGCAAACTTTTTGGTTGCCTATCAGTATTCCCTGTGTTGAACACTGAGGAGATAGTTAGTAGGATACAGGACAGTATGTTGAACATGGAGGAGATGGATAGTAGGATACACAGATAATCTGATGGTTAAGTTTTCATCCACATCTGTTTGTTAAAACGTTAGAAGCACACCTGTCAAGTGTTTATTTTCTATTGGCTCTGATTGTCTTTGTTTGAAGAGTTGTGGGCAGAGATGCTAAGGGATCATGAATAAAGCTTCTGTGGATGATTCCTCCTGTCTCTCTGGATGATTCCTCCTGTCTCTCTGGATGATTCCTCCTGTCTCTCTGGATGATTCCTCCTATCTCTCTGGATGATTCCTCCTGTCTCTCTGGATGATTCCTCCTATCTCTCTGGATGATTCCTCCTGTCTCTCTGGATAATTCCTCTTCTTTCTCTGGATAATTCCTCCTGTTTCTCTGGATGATTCCTCCTGTTTGTCTGGATGATTCCTCCTGTTTGTCTGGATGATTCCTCCTGTTTGTCTGGATGATTCCTCCTGTTTGTCTGGATGATTCCTCCTGTTTCTCTGGATGATTCCTCCTGTTTCTCTGGATGATTCCTCCTGAAAGTTTCAAAAAGAACTTCTTCAGCAATATCCCAGCTTCAGATCAGATCAGTTCAGCGTGACAGGAAGTGATGACAGCTGTGGCAGAGGTTTGGTACCTCTGGGCTTCTGCAATATAATTATTAGCAACACAACAGCAGGTACACAACAACATTGCCCTAGCTGTGAAGCTTATAATTACATTAAAATAGCCATATGAGTGTCTTCTACAATGCATGCTTCCATATGTCACTTTGAAACAAGCGGTTGTGTTGGGATCCGTGAAGCTGTGACGTTCAGCTGCTGTGTTGCAGAAGCAGAAGAGACCTTCCCGTCACGGTCGGGTTCATCTGCTCCGTCATCGCAGAGCTAAACGGCCATCACGTTCCTGGAAACACTGGATTCCAACAACAGTGTTAATCTTTGCTGAGTTGTGTGATTTTGTTAGTGAAGCAGAACACTGCCAGGGATAAACTGTTTTGTGAAAAGTTAAACAACCAGGACTTAAGAGCCATACTAGATGTCAAAACAATTCTGTTCTTACTGTAACACAGAAAAGTCCAGCCTCCTGCAGGATCATTTAGAAGAGCCATGTTTATTCCTGTTCCTCTGTAAACATTTATGAGGCACAATAAACAAAGTGCAAGTCAACCACTGAGAATATAGGCGTGTGCTTCAGTTTTTCTTTACCATAAAACATCATGTGAAGCAGGCTGGTTTCAGCAGGAGCTGTTCAGTGAATCCACGCTCTGGTGTGTGTCTTTGTGAAAAGAAAATTGTGAGGAGAAAATAGCCTCTCTAAACAGTTTCCTTGGTAACCGAAGAGAAGGGATTTTCTTGTTTGAACAGCTAAGCATCCCATGACAGTCCCAGAGCTAATATGAGCTCTGAAGAAAGCCTTGTCAAGACACACAGCACTACCATGAAGCACCTTTCACCAAAACACCTCAACCCCTCTTCATCACCACCGCTGTGGAGAAAGACTCCATGGTGTTTATCACATCCTTTGTAGAGCCTATTTATATAATTTAACGTAGAGAATGGTGAATAGAGAATAGGTGTTTGTTTAGCTTGTACTAAATAGTCATTTTACATCCTTTTACATTTACATTTACATTTATTCATTTAGCAGACGCTTTTATCCAAAGCGACTTCCAAGAGAGAGCTTTACAAAGTGCATAGGTCACTGATCATAACAACAAGATAGCCACAAAACATTGCAAGTTTTTTTTTACACTCACCCCCTCTCTACTCACCCCCTCACCCCCTCACACTCACCCCCTCACACTCACCCCTCACCTCCTCACACTCACCCCCTCACCCCCTCACACTCACCCCCTCACCACCTCACACTCCCCCCTTCACACTCACCCCCTCACCCTAACCCCCTCACACTCACCCCCTCACCCCCTCACACTCACCCCCTCACCCTAACCCCCTCACCCCCTCACACTCACCCCCTTTAACCCCTCACACTCCCCCCCTGTAGACAGCGAGGACTGGTCCTGTCTCCTTTTACCTCAGTCAGGTGCAGAAACTTCTGGAGAACGAATACGGTTCATGGTCTGCTTGGCAGAAATCTGTTGCTACGTGTTACTTTAAACAATCTGGGAGTAAATGAACATTTTAGACTCACACTTACCCGGGCTACAACACTGTCTTGGTTTAGTACATTTCACATGCGCTATTTGTGATTAAATAAATGCTATTGATATTTCTATATCTTGACACCAACTAATAAGATTTTTAAATTATTTTTTTAATAAATACATTTTTAAAGTACAAATATTTACATTTCAAAGTCCTATTTTGTAAATGTGGGGTTCATATTTTATGTTGCAAATAGTACGTATGTAATATATTTGATGGAGCATTAGATGCCATAGGTGCATGTCTGAGACCCTGAGGAGATGGTGGATCTGGATTAACAGCATCAGATCTCCGCTGACTGGCCCTGCCATCAGGCTTCATTACAGCTTTAATTAAATTGTCATCACAGTCCACTTTCACAGCTCGGCCCAGACGTGATGCATGATGATTACAACATGCCATCCTGATTCTCCATAGGAACCAGTTCCCACTACAACAGGCCCTTCATCTCTGCTGCGAGCGGAGAGATTAGATTTTAGACCAGACACTATGAACATTTAGCTTTAATTTGAGTAGATCACGGGTGGTATATATTTGTATTCGTCATAATGGTCATTCAAATTTTACAAATCCTATGGTATGGTGGTTGGAGGTTCTCATGTTTTGAAGAGTACTTCAGTAAACTACAAGCAAATGAAAAAGCTGTTTCTGAAGATAGTCCAGTCTTTGATTAGCATTCCAAATAGGGCAGCACATCCGCTAAAAATAGCTTCTTATTGTGAAAGCGATGCAGGCATCATGAATACTTCATGCAGTTCAGTTACTGAGCAGATAAGAAGAACTGTCTTCCTCAGATCCAACCTGCTATAATTAGAAAAAGCTACAAATGTGCAGCAGCTGGCTGTGGTGGCCGAGAGATGAGACAATGGCAGGTCCCTGAGAGAGGCTGAGGTGCACGCTGGGAACATGCAGACAGCTCATCACACAGCTCAGACCTCCACTTCCCAACTTACATTTGGCTGGATGTTATTCATGGTGATGGTCAAGGTTTAAAAGCACCATCAGACAAGTGGTAACAGTGGCCCTCCACACTAAACCTCCCCTAACTGCTCTACTCCAGGTTGTACTCCAACAGCTCATCACCATCAAACAGGAAAAGCCCCCATTTGAAACAAACAATGTGTTAATGCCTTTACTGAACTGTCTCCTAAGACATTGTTTCAAACTGTACAATATCAAATCATGTACACTAACTATAATATGCTAGGCAAGACACTTTTGCAGCTAATAAGGATGCGTGGGTGTTTGGCTCACTTTGATGAAAAAAATATTTTTTTAATCTAGGTAGTGCTCTCCCACGCTGTCTCCATGCCACAAGACTCCTCTGTGATGCGTGTTTCTCCACAGTGTGTGTGGTGCATAGGTGTGTGTGTACGTGTGTGTGCGTGTGTGCATGCAGGCAAGCATGTGTGTGCATGCAGGGGGATGTCTGCTGTGGTTCCTCCTCTAAGCAGCCTACACACATAAAGCCATGGGTGGCTGCTTGTATGTGTGTAACAGCTCAATACTGCATCGTGGATCCAACCCAGCCTCCCAGAGGAGGTTCCCTTCACCCCTCACACCGTTTGGTCCTTTGCAACAGAGAAAACATCAAAATGGAAAAGCCCTTCATTGGGGAGAATGACTGGATGTGGCCTTTCACCATACCTTGTTTTACCAGTCATATCCATATTTAGACTATGAATAGAGATGCGTGTGCACACTCTCACACAAACACACACACTCCTACACACACACACACACACACACTGTCTGACATAATATCTTAAACTGGTAATAGGAAATATCCATTGTCAAAGATATCAGGGAAGCAAGGGAATATTTCATTTGTCAATCTTCTTATCTGAAAATGAATGCTACTAGAGCAGCTGGTTGATGTTGCTATGGCGATGGTTTCCCTTTGTCCCTTTTCTCATCTATTGTCTAAAGCGCCACAGTGTGGAAAATAAAGGAATTGCACGCCAAACAGCACCACATTACATTTAGTCATTTAGCAGTCAATTACATTGGCTGTTTTTGAAACACGTTATCTTGGATTCTTTTCCTTTAAAGGTAGGGTAGGCAATGTTTTTGAGAAGCACTTTTTGTCTTATTTGCCAAAAGTAACTTCACGTCAAATAGCGTGAAGTTGAGTGCAGGGGCAGAGTGCGCGCAGGTAGGTAGCAGACAGACAGGTAGCCTGTCGTGTTTATGACATTCCTGCAACGCCAACATATATGTCGGATTGATTTAATATTACCGTCCAACCTTTAGGCTAGATGTATTGGTTGCTATCAAGATGTGAAGTTTATCTCGGCAAATATGACAAAAAGTGCTTCTCAACAACATCGCCTACACCATCTTTAAAGGTGCTGTAAAGCAAATTCCATCATTTGCTTCTCAGTACATTATATATGTGTGAAATTTGTTGCTGAAAGCAAGTGCAGCGTGAAAACTTTGTCGCATTGAAATGTGGAGTTAGACCGTTGAACAGTTTCTCACCCGTTTTCAGCTCAGGTTTTGTGTAGGCGGTGAAAAACCCAACCTATCTACGTCACAGCCACCGTCAGATCACAGATGGTTTATATTACCTGCATTCTATTACTCAGCTGGTTTGCAGTAAAGATAAAGTAATTAACCCATAAAACACTCAGAGACTGCAGGTAGGTCTGTTCTGATATCTGCAATTGATTTAGCTAGTTGTTGCTGTTGTTGCTAAATTCAATAAATTCGAGGGGGCGGAGCTTCAGCTCCTTCAGGCGACACGCCCCCCCAGTCTCAAACAGAGAAGACTTCTGATTTTCTCACGATTTCAAAGCCTAATTTAACATACTTGTCTGTGTTTTTTTTTCATTCGAATTTGCAGTTCTGCTTTACAACCACTTTAAGCGGTAAAGACCTTACGCTCCAATGGCGTAAACTACTTACTTTTAACTACACTTCCCATGATGCGCTAGCGACGACCTTTGACATCTGGAAAATGGCCGCCCCCTGTTAGACGTGTTTTACTGATCCCACACATGATCACAGCCCTCAACATGATATTTTCACTGTATTCTTCTCAGTTTGTTTACAAGACAATCTTTTGTAGGCGTATTTTGGACTTTAGAATCCTTCGAACAAGACTGAGGAACCAGGGCAATCATACAACATGCACAATTTTAAGACACCGCTGGATGAAAAATGTACCAGTGTTTTCTCAAAACAACACTACAACGATGTTCAGTACGCAACCTGAAAAGGTAAAATAAATCAGTTGTATTTCTACCCGCAGTGCAGACCTGCGTTTGACAGTGACTGTTTCGGACATAACTGTATTTTACAATTTACAGTAGCTAGCTACTTTGTTCGACCTTGTTGAGACTAGGGCATCTCGCGGTAGTAGGCACCTCCGCCGCTGCCGCCAATAATATCTGTTCTGGCACCTCTATGATTTTGGACGACCGCCTTTTAAAACTATTCTTTTATTTTAAGGAACATTTTGACATGTCTGAGTTCCCAGTGGAGAGGATCCGGAACTTTAGCATCATTGCTCACATCGACCACGGGAAGAGCACGTTGGCGGACCGGCTTCTGGAGATGACGGGTAATCCCAGGCTGACAGCCCTTCATTCCACAGCCCTGTTCAGTTCAGACCTCCTCAGAACAGTCATAACGTGATGACTGTGTGAAGAGGTGGGATGGATATAGCTCAGTGGTTAGAGCATTTGACTGCAGAGAGAAGGTTCATATCCCCGTGCTTTGGAGTGTCTGCATGAATGAACACATGATTGTATATTATGTTTCTTAACAGGGGCCATAGCCAAGACAGAGAGGAACAAACAGGTGTTGGACAAGCTGCAGGTGGAGAGAGAGAGAGGCATCACGGTTAAGGCTCAGACTGCCTCTCTGTTCTACACACACCAAGGACAGACCTACCTGCTCAACCTCATAGATACTCCAGTACGTCATGTTTCACATATATACTCCAGTACGCAGAGATGGCAAAAGTACACACATCCTTCACTCAAGTAGAAGTACAGACACTCATGTTTAACTGACTATACTGGCTACACTTTTTCCCTCAAGTTAAAGTAACGAAGTATTGATCATGCCACCAAATATAAATTAAAACTAAAGTAACAAGCTTGACTTTAAAATGTAAGAAGTAGAAAGTACAGATATATCTGTATACAAATATATTTGTGTAAAGAATGTTAAAGCAAAAAGTAGTTTGAAAAATTAATATTGAAGTAAATTACTGATACCAGAAAAATGTCCAAAGGTTATGTTCTTCAAGTACTGTTAGAACTCTTTACTGATCCTTGGCCTTCTGCTGTACTTTCTATGTGCTCTGTTTGCATGTCAGCTTCGGATGAAAGCGCCTGTTGAAAGAATAAAATATGAATGTACTGTACACCAGTGCACCAAATTAACCTTCATGTCCTTGTTTTGGCGCAGGGCCATGTGGATTTCAGTTACGAAGTCTCAAGATCGATTTCTGCATGTCAGGGAGTTTTGCTGATTGTTGACGCCAACCAGGTTTGCTCTCCTGCACGGACATCTGGCATTGTGTTGACCAGGGCATTTACATCTGATTCATTTAAGACGCTTTTATCCAAAGCAATGCACACATTACTTTTACTATACCATCATCCAGTATTGTTTCTTGTTGTTGTCAGGGAATTCAAGCGCAAACAGTGGCTAACTTCTATCTAGCATTTGAAGCTCAACTGACAATCATTCCTGTTATTAACAAGGTAATACCATGTGATAAATATTTTGTATATTTGCTGGTTGTCTGTTTTTCCTGTCATGCTGTCTTCAAGTTGTCCCTGTAATGAAGTGAAGAAAGTTACAGTAGTTCTGTCTGTTTTTCTGTAGATTGATTTGAAAAATGCAGATCCAGAGAGAGTAGAGAAGCAGATTGAGAAGGTGTTTGATATTCCACGTGAGGAATGTATTCGGGTGAGTGAATATATAATATAGACTAACAGTGTCTACAGATCTGTAACAGTGAAATGTCCTAAAGGGGTGCTAATACTCTTCTCCTAGATTTCAGCCAAACTCGGCACCAACGTGAACCAAGTGTTACAGGAAGTCATTGTTAGAATCCCACCGTAAGTCCAAGTAACCCTGACAACAATCCAGCTGTTTATACCCCCATGTGCATCCATTTTCAACAATCCAGCTGTTTACACCCCCGAATATGCATCCATGTTCAACCATCCAGCTGTTTAAACCCCTATGTGCATCCATGTTCAGAACCTCATGAAAACCAACCCTTCACAGGCCCACAGCCAGGACAGAGGAGCCATTCAGAGCACTGGTGTTTGACTCCAACTTTGACCATTACCGGGGGGTGGTTGCGAACATCGCTGTGTTCGGAGGGCAGGTCAGTAAAGGGGACAGGATCGTGTCGGCATATCTGGGGAAAACCTACGAGGTGAACGAGCTGGGAATCTTGAGGCCAGAGGAGAGCCCGACAAGCACACTGTGAGAACCCTCTCTGTATCCATGTGTTCTAGAACCCTCTCTATCCATGTGTTCTAGAACCCTCTCTATCCATGTGTTCTAGAACCCTCTCTGTATCCATGTGTTCTAGAACCATCTCTGTATCCATGTTTGATCATCCTATTTAAAGATAGGCATCAGTATAGCTTTGTGTGGTATCTGCAGGTATGCAGGGCAGGTGGGCTACATGGTAGCAGGCATGAAGGAGGTGAAGGAAGCCCAGATTGGTGACACGCTCTACAGCCTCAAACAGCCCGTGGAGGCCCTGCCAGGGTTCAAGCCCGCCAAGCCCATGGTGTTTGCTGGTACAGACTACTGATCTGGGGGCATCTGTGAACCCTTCTGTGACAATGATTGTAAAAAGGTCTGTACGCGTAACATGTTGTTTGATTGGATAAATGAATCAGCTCTGTGTCCTACAGGGATGTATCCTGTGGACCAATCAGACTACAGTGCCCTCCGTAGCGCGGTGGAGAAACTGACCCTGAACGACTCCAGCGTCACGGTGAAGAGAGACAGCAGTCTGGCGCTGGGGGCAGGCTGGAGGTAGGAAGGCTGGAGGGAGGCAGGCTGGAGGGAGGCAGGCTGGAGGTAGGAAGGCTGGAGGTAGGTAGGCTGGAGGGAGGCAGGCTGGAGGTAGGAAGGCTGGAGGTAGGCAGGCTGGAGGGAGGCAGGCTGGAGGGAGGCAGGCTGGAGGGAGGCAGGCTGGAGGTAGGCAGGCTGGAGGTAGGCAGGCTGGAGGTAGGTAGGCTGGAGGTAGGCAGGCTGGAGGTAGGCAGGCTGGAGGTAGGCAGGCTGGAGGGAGGCAGGCTGGAGGGAGGCAGGCTGGAGGTAGGCAGGCTGGAGGTAGGCAGGCTGGAGGGAGGCAGGCTGGAGGTAGGCAGGCTGGAGGTAGGCAGGCTGGAGGGAGGCAGGCTGGAGGTAGGCAGGCTGGAGGGAGGCAGGCTGGAGGTAGGCAGGCTGGAGGGAGGCAGGCTGGAGGTAGGCAGGCTGGAGGTAGGCAGGCTGGAGGGAGGCAGGCTGGAGGTAGGCAGGCTGGAGGTAGGCAGGCTGGAGGTAGGCAGGCTGGAGGTAGGCCTCTCCAGGGGGTATAGAGGGCTGGAGGTGATGTAGGTAGGCCTCTCCAGGGGCAGGCCTCAGGTAGGCTGGAGGTGATGGAGATAGGCCTGTACATGTGTGGTTAACTGCCCTCCAGGTTGGGCTTCCTGGGTCTGCTCCACATGGAGGTGTTCAACCAGAGGCTGGAGCAGGAGTACAACGCCTCGGTCATCGTCACGGCGCCCACTGTGCCCTACCGAGCCGTCCTGTCATCGCCCCGCCTCATCAAAGTAACCCATCCACCCTTCACATCATGAAGCTTCTATCACACCAGTATGATGATATGATCATAGAATTATATATGTTAACATGATACCAATATGACACCAGCATTAGTTAATATGATAACACAGCAATCAAATGACACCAGTGTTCAGATGGACACAGTTCAGAGACTTGGTGGCTGTTATTGTTTGTCCCAACAGAACTCAGACTGGCCGTCCTGTTCTGCTGCTCCTGCAGTCTGTGTTCTAGGAGCATGACCAGTCAGACCTTCTACATCCACTATAGATGGGTCTGGCTCAGTGGTAGAGCATTTACGGAGCTCCCTGGTTCAAATCCCCCCAGTACCTCTCTGGATAAAAGCGTCTGCTAGGTGAAGACCTGATGGCAGGTGGTTGTGTGTTGCAGGAGCATGGGGCGCAGGAGATCACCATTGTCAGCCCGGGTCAGTTCCCGGACAGGAGCGTCATCAGTGAGTACCGGGAACCCATGGTGCTGGGAACCATCATCGCCCCCGACGACTACATCAGTAGGATCATGAGCCTCTGCCTGGTATGTCTGTCATGTTGGTTCTTCAGAACGTACTGGAACATGCATGTTGGTTCTTCAGAGGGAATTTTTTTTTTTTTTACCTTTATTTATCCAGGTAAAATCAATTGAGAAACAATTCTCATTTACAATGATGACCTGTCCAAGAGGCAGAAGCACAGTCCACACAAGTGACACAACCAACACAGATACAAAACAGTATGACAAACACATGAGGAAAAGGCAAAAACACACATGAATAAACACTATACACCAAAATAAACAATAAAAGAAATAATAAAAAGAAATAAAAAGAAAAAGGAGATTACTGGGTTTTCTTTATAAAAATGAGAGCGAGAGAGAGCAAGAGAGAGCAAGAGCGAGAGAGAGCGAGAGAGAGCGAAGCGAGAGCGAAGCGAGAGCGAGAGCGAGCGAGAGAAGCAAAGGCCGATCAGCAGGTACAGCAGTCAACTATGATTACTTTCATCTTTAGTTTGAACATGTTAAGAGAGCTAAGAGCTGTTAGTTTGAGTGTGTTTTGAAGTGAGTGCCAGTCATTTGCAGCGGCAAAATGAAAGGCGTTTTGACCAAACACTGTACGGACTTTCGGAATGCTGAGCCTAATGAAGTCACTTGATCTTAAGTGGCGATTACTGTCAGAGATGTGCAGAAGATTTGATAGGTAGCGAGGGGTCATTCCCAGAATGGATTTGTAGACCACGAGCAGCCAATGTTGTAGCATACTGGAACCTGCATGATGGTTCTTCAGAACGTACTTGAACCTGCATGTTGGTTCTTCAGAACGTACTTGAACCTGCATGTTGGTTCTTCAGAACGTACTGGAACCTGCATGTTGGTTCTTCAGAACGTACTGGAACCTGCATGTTGGTTCTTCAGAACGTACTTGAACCTGCATGTTGGTTCTTCAGAACGTACTGGAACCTGCATGTTGGTTCTTCAGAACGTACTGGAACCTGCATGTTGGTTCTTCAGAACGTACTGGAACCTGCAGGAGAACCTGTGGGTATGAGTGTGTTGTCGCCAGCTGATAGAGAGCGATGGTAGCACATGACCAGGAGATCTGCTGTTGTGTTCCCTCAGTCGTGTGTTCAGTATTGACAGATTACCAGGAAGAAACACAACACTATTGAACAGTGTTTAGTTTGGATGTTTAGTTTTATTTAATCTGTGATTGTTGCTGCCTCAGAATCGCAGAGCCCTGCAGAAGAACATGGTGTACATCGATGAACACAGAGTCATGATGAAGTACCTGTTCCCGCTCAATGAGGTGGTGGTGGACTTCTACGACCTTCTCAAGTCCATGTCCTCAGGCTACGCCAGGTGAGCCTGGGGCGGCTCTCAGATTGGCTACTGAGAGTGCTGTAAATGAAGATACGTGTGTGTCGGCTGTGTGAGCCAGTAACATCTGCTGTTGTCTGTGTTTACGGTGTGTTGCTGTCGCTGTGTTCCTCTTCAGCTTTGATTACGAGGAGGCAGGTTACCAGGCAGCTGACCTCATCAAGATGGACATTCTGCTGAACGGACGACCAGTAGAGGAACTCACCACTATAGTACACAGGTGAGGTATGTAGAGTAGAACTTCAGATCAAGAGTTTGTGGATTAGTATCCATCAGCATCTGCTTAATGAATACATTTACATTTATGCATTTAGCAGACGCTTTTATCCAAAGCGACTTCCAAGAGAGAGCTTTACAAAAGGGGAATGTCCCTGTACTTACTGTAAGTCGCTCTGGATAAGAGCGTCTGCTAAATGACTAAATGTAAATGTAAAAGAGCATAGGTCACTGATCATAACAACGAGATAGCCCCAAACATTGCGAGCAGCCAAAACATGAAGCATACATTGTGGAAAACCAAATAAGTGCCAAAGGGAAGAACCATGAGAGCATGCAGTTAAACAAGTTACAATTGAACAACATGAAACTGCCCACAAGAGTGCAAGAGTGTACCTGTAGAAAAAAAACAAAAAAAACAATCAACAGTAAAATATTTCACAGCGAGTACAAGAATTTGGGTAGGAAAGGTGGGTTCAGGGAACCGACTGCTAATGTCAGCAACTTTTTTCTCAAAGAAGGAGGAGAAGTCGTCTGCTGTCAGGGTGGAGGGGGAAGGTGGGGTAGGTGGGTTAAGAAGGGTGGAGAATGTAGAGAAAAGTTTGTGAGGGTTTGAGGCAGTGAGGTTAGAGAGTTATTAACTCTCCACTGTTGTCAGTGACGTGTAAGACGCTATGCTGGAGCTACAGAAAAATAAAAATGACTTGCGGTTTGTCAGTGACACACAAACATGTCTGAGAATAATAGGTAACAGGACTAACTTCTACTAATTAAACTGTATAGGAACAACCAAATTAACACCTTGCAGAATCCTCTGGTGTTTTGCCGCAAACTTCCACAATCAGGAGATGCTGCTGAGAAAACAGATCTCTGCGCATGGGCAACCTGTTCCTGTCTCTGGCCTTTCTAACACAAGTCGTCCATGTTGGTTGATGTGTACTAACTGACCGTCAGTGTGGCTGATGGTCCCTGTGTTCCTGTCGTAGAGACAAGGCGTACAGCGCAGGCAAGGCCATGTGTGAGCGCCTGAAAGACTCCATCCCCAGACAGATGTTTGAGATCGCAGTTCAGGCGTCCATCGGCAGCAAGGTCATCGCAAGAGAGACGTGAGTCCTTCCTGTCAACAACGCTACCTCACAGGGCAGACTACCTCAATGAGCAGACTACCTCACAGGGCAGACTACCTCACAGGGCAGACTACCTCACAGGGCAGACTACCTCAATGAGCAGACTACCTCACAGGGCAGACTACCTCACAGGGCAGACTACCTCAATGAGCAGACTACCTCACAGGGCAGACTACCTCAATGAGCAGACTACCTCACAGGGCAGACTACCTCAATGAGCAGACTACCTCACAGGGCAGACTACCTCAATGAGCAGACTACCTCACAGGGCAGACTACCTCACAGGGCAGACTACCTCACAGGGCAGACTACCTCAATGAGCAGACTACCGAGCCCATCAGAGGGGATCTTGTATGTTCACATTCAAAAGTGGAAATTAAATAGTTTAGAAGTATTCCTTACTGGTTTTCATGAATGTTAACCTTGGATCCCTGTGTCCTTTTGACATAACATATGGCAGGATAAAGGCTTTCCGGAAAAACGTGCTTGCCAAATGTGTAAGTAAATCTCTCCTCTCACAATTAATTATTTGGCTCCAAATAATTCCTCCATCCATTCCATGTTGTGTGTCCAGTATGGGGGTGATGTAACACAATGTGTGTGTGTGTCCAGTATGGGGGTGATGTAACACAGTGTGTGTGTGTCCAGTATGGGGGTGATGTAACACAGTGTGTGTGTGTCCAGTATGGGGGTGATGTAACACAATGTGTGTGTGTGTCCAGTATGGGGGTGATGTAACACAGTGTGTGTGTGTCCAGTATGGGGGTGATGTAACACAATGTGTGTGTGTGTCCAGTATGGGGGTGATGTAACACAGTGTGTGTGTGTGTGTGTGTCCAGTATGGGGGTGATGTAACACAATGTGTGTGTGTGTCCAGTATGGGGGTGATGTAACACAGTGTGTGTGTGTGTGTGTGTGTGTGTCCAGTATGGGGGTGATGTAACACAGTGTGTGTGTCCAGTATGGGGGTGATGTAACACTGTGTGTGTGTGTGTGTGTCCAGTATGGGGGTGATGTAACACAGTGTGTGTGTGTGTGTGTCCAGTATGGGGGTGATGTAACACAGTGTGTGTGTGTCCAGTATGGGGGTGATGTAACACAGTGTGTGTGTGTGTGTGTCCAGTATGGGGGTGATGTAACACAGTGTGTGTGTGTCCAGTATGGGGGTGATGTAACACAGTGTGTGTGTGTCCAGTATGGGGGTGATGTAACACTGTGTGTGTGTGTGTGTGTCCAGTATGGGGGTGATGTAACACAGTGTGTGTGTGTCCAGTATGGGGGTGATGTAACACAGTGTGTGTGTGTCCAGTATGGGGGTGATGTAACACAGTGTGTGTGTGTCCAGTATGGGGGTGATGTAACACAGTGTGTGTGTGTCCAGTATGGGGGTGATGTACATTTTACATTTACATTTAGTCATTTAGCAGACGCTCTTATCCAGAGCGACTTACAGTAAGTACAGGGACATTCTCCCCGAGGCAAGTAGGGTGAAGTGCCTTGCCCAATCGAACCAACAACCTTCTGATTAATAGCCCGACTCCCTAACCGCTCAGACATCTGACCCCCATGATGTAACACAGTGTGTGTGTGTGTGTGTGTGTGTGTCCAGTATGGGGGTGATGTAACTCGAAAAATGAAGCTGTTGAAGAAGCAGGCTGAGGGGAAGAAGAAGATGAGACGCATTGGCAACGTGGACGTTCCCAAAGACGCCTTCATCAACGTGCTGAAGAGGAAGGACAAGTAGAGGACCAATACAATACCAGTGCCCTGTTGTTATTTATTGACATATAGAGTAGCTCCATGCTACCGTTACAACTGTAAATAGTTAAAGTTGTACATTTTATTAAAGGTTGAACCATTGTTTGGTTAAATACTTGTGGACCTCATTTATATTAATGCATGTGTATCACTAGATCCTGATGAGGGTGAATCTGAAGTCTCTGATTTACACAGAATGCTACGGTAGATGAAGTAATGAAGGCTCATTGTGATGATAATAGATGGTTGCACGTTAGACAGTGTTCCTGTCCTGGTGACACACTGCAGTGAGCAGCAGGTGGCGCTCTTGCTTAGGGTTCCCCACCTGGCTGCAGCATTTCACCTCCACACCAGGACGGAAAAGAGCGTTGACACGTAAGTTATGATGTGCTGGAAGACAGGTTGACCTGTTCCAGGTATGTGTGCGATGTGGACAGATTAGGAAGGTAGTACAATGTGTTAATGATGAGGTTATCTGTTTCTGATTGAAGTCCGACTGTCTCTTTAAGAGGCACTAGTCAGCCATTCAAGCACCGCCCCTTTCATTTAACAGATGATGTCATCGTGTCCTCCCTCAGACTCTGAACAAATGATGCTAGGAGTAGAGGGCTCTCTTGGTCTCTCTCCTCACATCTCTCTCTCAAACAAGGTTACAGTGTCCAGGATAGCCTGTTATTCCAACCTCTCTCAGACCAGCATCCGGCCAGCATTTTTAGTCTGACATCTTTGACAGCTAAAAAGAAGGGATGTAGTCCTCTCTCCTAAACTTCAGCATCTGTTCTTCTGTGAACTAAGTGGCGACCTCTGCTGCATCTCCAGGAGTAATCTCTCGTCGGTCCAGGTGAGAGGTGCTGTTCTCCAGGCTGCTGGAGGTCTGGACCATGGCCATGAAGGAGAGCATCCTGCCCATCAGCGAGGTGTCCAACCCCTACCCCGAGGTGGTGGAGCTGAACGTGGGAGGACAGGTGTACGTGACCAAGCGCTCCACCCTGCTCAGCGTGCCCGACACCACCCTGCACGCCATGTTTGCCCTGTCCCCGCCCCGGGAGCTGCCCCGAGACAGCCGGGGGCGCTTCTTCATCGACCGTGACGGCTTCCTGTTCCGCTACGTGCTGGACTTCCTGCGGGACCGGCAGCTAGTGCTGCCCGAGCACTTCCCAGAGCGCGAGCGCCTGCAGCGGGAGGCCGAGCACTTCCACCTGGGGGAGCTGCAGAGGCTGCTGGGACCGCGGCTAGCCAGGCACGCCTCCATGAACGACGAGGGTTGCCACAGTGACGTTGAGGAGAGTTCCCAGGGCAGCGAGCACCCAGCAGCCCGTAACCCCGCCTCCCTCTCTGACAAGAGGTCAGGGTTCATCACCGTCGGTTACAGGGGCTCCTACACCACTCTGAGGGACAGCCAGGCAGACGCCAAGTTCCGGCGCGTAGCACGGATAACCGTGTGCGGACGCATCGCTCTGGCTAAGGAGGTGTTCGGGGAGACGCTGAATGAGAGCAGAGACCCCGACCGGCCTCCAGACAAGTACACATCTCGCTTCTACCTGAAGTTCATCTACCTTGAGCACGCCTTCGACCGGCTCTCTGACGCCGGCTTCCACATGGTGGCCTGCAACTCCACCGGCACCGCAGCCTTTGTCAGCCAATACCGAGACCTGGACAAGGTGTGGAGCAGCTACACCGAGTACATCTTCTTCAGTAAGTGGACACATGTCATGACCAGATGGGATACTGGCACTGGGATCTGGAAGTTTTGTGTTGACTATCTGTGAAACGGTTAAGTGTGTGTGTGTCACTTGAGCAAGTGCCTGCATGTAGTTGCTAGCATGAGCTCTATTTGGCCTCTCAGGAACTCAGAAGTGTTAATGAAGCTTAAACCGAGCCAGTCGAGTTAACGATGAATAAAAGAAACTCCAACTTCCCCATCATGTGACCCCCACCCACCCCTCTTCTTTCCCTCCCCTCATCTCCCCTCCCCCCAAACCAACCAAGAACTTGAGGGCTTTTTCGTGCAAACATGAAGGCTTTGACAGGGAGAGGGTAAGTCTGGTGAGAAAGAGCAGGCATTGGAGAGTAGGGGGGAGAACCGGAGGGGGAGGATGGGGGTAGAGGAAGAGGGAGAGGAGGAGGGAAAGGAGGAGGGAGAGGAGGGGGGAGAGGAGGGGGGAGAGGAGGAGGGAGAGGAGGGGGGAGAGGAGGAGGGAGAGGAGGGGGGAGAGGAGGAGGGAGAGGAGGGGGGAGAGGAGGAGGGAGAGGAGGGGGGAGAGGAGGGGGGAGAGGAGGAGGGAGAGGAGGGGGGAGAGGAGGAGGGAGAGGAGGGGGGAGAGGAGGGGGGAGAGGAGGGGGGAGAGGAGGAGGGAGAGGAGGGGGGAGAGGAGGGGGGAGAGGAGGAGGGAGAGGAGGGGGGAGAGGAGGGGGGAGAGGAGGGGGGAGAGGAGGAGGGAGAGGAGGGGGGAGAGGAGGAGGGAGAGGAGGGGGGAGAGGAGGAGGGAGAGGAGGGGGGAGAGGAGGGGGGAGAGGAGGGGGGAGAGGAGGGGGGAGAGGAGGGGGGAGAGGAGGAGGGAGAGGAGGGGGGAGAGGAGGGGGGAGAGCAGTGTGGACAGGGCTGTCGGCAGGCTTTAGTGTGATGTTGCTGCCTTGAGGGAGATGCCTGCCTCCCGTTTCAGTTCTGAAGCCAGACTGGGAACATTGTTGAGTTAAACTATCAGCTTGACGGCGTATTTATATGCTAATGATATTGATTCCCTTCTTTCCTCACTCAACTTGATCTGACCTTATGGAAGATTCCATTGCCCTCGGCGCATCCCAGTGCAGCTACAGTAGTCATGTCCTTGAGACAGGGGGTCACGGTGCTTGATTAAATGACCTCTGACCTTCCGGAGTGACCCTGCTGCCCCAGGTCAGCTTGTAGTTCATTCTGAGTCAGCAGTGTGCCTGGTAGGGACTCTTTGGGGAGTTCTTCCTGTCAGTGTGCCAGTGCTAGCAGAGCAGGGCAGCTTTGTGGTGTTTCAGCAGGTCTTCTGTCCCTATGCTCCAAGCCTCTGGCCTGACAACACAAGGAAAGGTTATGACAATACATGGATACATGGTCTACTGTACACATGATCAATCTAAATATAATTTTAAAACAATATTTATTATGTCGCCACACAATTTAAACAGACAAAAGCTTACTACAGTAAGCTCCTCACCGACTTGGAAACATGGAAAGCTTCTACTGCAATTATATTTGCCTTCCTGTCAGATTTGTCACACTAACTAAATTACCTATTTTTCCCGAGAAGGTTGTTGCCATCAGTTAGCCTCGCTTGATGTGTAGGGTTAGATACATTTATAACTAGATACATTAGCTGCATTAACTAGTTAGCTACAACGTATGTGAAATTTGATGCAATGACAAATACTTGCACAAGCCATGACACTACCTGCAGATTACTTTAACGGTTCAAGAAAATGTAAAAGAAAAAACAAAACACGGAGATGGTAGTGACAGAAGTGCTGTGTAAAATCCTACAATATATATATTTTTTTCAATTCAAACAAAATAATACATTTCATTTGGTTTGTGGAAAGCCTCAAAAGAAAGAATATTCGTGTAACCATCATAATCCCAACTCTACTGATGCACAAGCCAGTCTTGTTTGTCTGCAGTACTTCAAACATCACAAAATACCTGGTATGCACATCAGCAGAGTTAAGTTTGGTTTGTGGTGGCATTTGAATTTCCTTTCTTTACACAAACCATAGTTTACCATATAAAACAGTTTATTGTTTTTAATTCAATGGATAGGTACATCAGATGAGATCACGTATCTTCTGCAACATCAAAACCACCTCAAATTACAGCAGACTTTTTATGATACACAACAGACTAACACTTCACAATTGCAATTATCTGAATCCACGCTAGTATCATCCACTGTTTCAGCTCTGTAAGTGAAACGTTAACCCTGGTTGTGAGTGGGCAGTGAAACGTTAACCCTGGTTGTGAGTGGGCAGTGAAACGTTAACCCTGGTTGTGAGTGGGCAGTGAAACGTTTCCTCCAGCGCATAGCTGCTGTTTGGTTTACCATCTCTAATGGCAACAGCCCAGCAGGCCCCAGGGGCTGCAAGCACGCAGGAATCCTGAGTGGCTTCCGCCACAGAGACACATTACATATGGAAATCCTAGATTACTCATCCCACAATGCATTTCAGCGGAAAAGGATGTTTCTACCTTGGGGATAAAACAGGAATTACAATACAGGTCTTAACATATCTCTCTGCCTCATCTTCTCCCTCATCCTCTCTCTCATTCTCTCTCCCTCCCTCCCTCATGTTCTCTCTCTCTGCCTCATCTTCTCCCTCATCCTCTCTCTCATTCTCTCTCTCTCCCTCCCTCATGCTCTCTCTCTCCCTCATCCTCTCTCTTCCTCATCCTCTCTCTCATCCTCTCTCTCCCTCATCCTCTTTCTCCCTCATCCTCTCTCTCCCTCATCCCCTTTCTCCCTCATCCTCTCTCTCCCTCATCCTCTCTCTCTCCCTCATCCTCTCTCTCCCTCATCCTCTTTCTCCCTCATCCTCTCTCTCCCTCATCCTCTCTCTCCCTCATCCTCTCTCTTCGTCATCCTCTCCCTCATCCCCTTTCTCCCTCATCCTGTCCCTCATCCTCTCTCTCATTCCCTCACACTTTCCAACACAGATTCTTGCCATTTTCCCTACCATAATAATCTTCTCAGAGGTGACAGCCAGGGAGAGTGGCTGTAGAAGGAAAGCAGAACAGTTTGAGCGCTATCCCTGCATGCTTAATTAAAAGGCTGAATGTATTCCTAATGTTCCCACATATGAATTGAAACCAGAGCACGTAAGAATTGTAATTCAATATGCTTGGCCAAGTAAAGTTAAATATTATTTTCAGAACTGTAAAACCAACTATTTAAACATACACATTTCCTTTGAAGTGAGACCTCTAATATCAATAATTCCTTGATTTTACACATCTTTGTTAGCCTAAGTCTGTTTTCATCCTGTTTTGTCTGTAGTTTACTGTGACCAGCCCCACCCTGCGATCACCGTAGTGATTAGAGAGCCCTCCTCTGGCCAGGGCAGGACTAATGGTCCTCTCAGTTGCATGTTTAATTAGTAATAATTAGCTCTGAAGGCTAGCTTGCATCTGGTGTTGAGCACTAGACCAACATTCAGCCATGGTTTATGAGTCTAGTTTACTTAAACATAACAAAACAATGGTTGTGTTAATAATGGTTTCAGAAGGGTTTTATCTACAGTGAAAACACAGAATGGTGCTTACCTGTGTGTGTGTCTGCCAGGGCCCTCTTGCCGGACCCTGTCCCCTAAGCAGGGCTGTGACGAACACAAGCAGGAGAAACTCGCCGACAAGGGCAGTGAGAGTGGAACGTCCCTGAACGAGCTCTCCACCTCCAGCTCGGAGACCCACTCGGAGGCCAGCTCCCCCCAGGACGGGCCCGTGGTGGGGGTAGTGGTGGGGGGCTGCGGAGCCCTCCAGTCCGTGTCCCGCCAGCCCAGCACCCTGACCCTGGGTCACCCCTCCAAGAAGGGCTCCTCAGTACAGTGGATGCAGCTGCCCAGCAAGCGCCGCAACAGCGAGCTGTTCCAGTCCCTGACGGGAGGGGGGGGGGAGGGGCTGAGCAGGAGGAAGGAGAGGCCTGGTGTGGAGGAGGACATGAGGCAGTGCATACAGGACTTCCACAACATCACAATCCCACAGGACTTTCCTGAACGCAAGCGACAGTGGCAGTCTGAACTTCTCCAGAAGTATGGTCTGTAAGGATCAGGCTGTGACTTGTTTACCGATGCTGATTTTTTTGGCTCACAGACTACAAACACTGAGGTTCTGCCATTCTAAACCATGGTAACTTACAGATCTAGTTCTGCCATTCTAAACCATGGTAACTTACAGATCCAGTTCTGGAAGGCCATACAACAGAGTATTCTATAGCCATTCAAAAATGTATCAAAATGATGTTCAAAACAGACAGCTCATCAACAAGTCTATATTAACTGTTTGACCATTTATATGAAATTCATTTGATTTCTAACTAATGTTCAATGTTTGCTTGGTCTAGTTGAAAATTTAAAACAGTTCAGTTGTTCCGAAATAGACATCAAAACAGTACAAACTCTAAATGGAAAAATACATTCAATAATATCTAGACTTAGCCTGTTTACACATTATAGATGAGTGATTGCCAATACCATTTATTATCTGCTATATTAGTCTTTGTATGTTACTATAGGATGTCCATAATCAGTCTGTGAGTTCCAATGTGTATTGCTGCCACTGATAGCATGTCATTTGAATCATTTATAATCTAGAATTACAAGAGCGCAAAATATGTAATTTGTGTTGTACAGTGACTACTGTGTACAATGGTACTGCAACAGCTGCAGGTTTCATCGCAACTACCAGTTCATATGTGTCTGGGCACTGTTGAGCGACGTTAGGCAGGGGAGCGTGATGTGCGGTGGACTTTCCTGGAGTGCTGTGTTATTGTTCTGGACTGTATGTATAGGAGCCCTGTAGCCTCTCGTCACTGTTGACAGGTGGAAAACCAGTCAGCCTTTCCGGTCCTGGCTCTTTTGTCAAATTAAAGTGTTACAGAAAGACTGCAAACCTGCTGGCTTTTTACTACCCAAAGCCCTAATCTGGAGACTTCAAATGTACTGCATCAGGAGAAATCATTTTACATCTCGACTCTCAAGGTAAGTTGGAGTGTGTAATAACAAGGCTGGTAGGTGTGTTAGTGGCAGGCTAGACCAGCTTGTGCCTATGCAAGGTCCATCTCCACACAGCCTGTCACTACACACTGAGAACCACTTCACCATTCTGGTAGGACATGTTTTGTTCCACTCCTCCGGGGTAAAAAATAAAGAAATAAAAAACAATAACATGTTCAGCACTGATAGCACTGTTTCTATGGTAACTCCGGAGTCGATTGCTCTTTGAATACAAACATGTAACGGTGGTCTCCTCGTTGGTAGCTTGGTAATCTTACACTCCAGAGTTGGTGTCAACATGGAGACGTCCGTCATGGTGGGGGCTGGGGGATTGAGACCTGTGAGATGTATTATTCATGACAGTCTCTGCTGAAGAATCATTATTACTTGGCATCTGCCTTATGCAAATCCAGTGCTAACAAGGCATGATTTACTGGAGTTAGATCTGTCAATAGAAAATCTGGGATTGGAACAGAAGGGACAACAGGAAGATATTGACAGGAGACAGGCTGCTTGGAGCTGGAGAGATACAAACTGGAACACAATCTGTTCTGTTGTCTGCTGGTTTAGTTTAAATATTTCTGCAGACCGTGAGTGTAAACAGAACTTAAACCTTCTTGTGAATGCTGAGGATATCATGAATATGCAGAAGGAACATGGTCTCATTGTGCTCTAGAGAGCTGTTAAAAAATCGGCCATTCTATCAATTCTACCCTTCAAAGCTTGTTCCTTTTTCCGTCTATTAAATGCTGCAGGCCTTTCTAAAAGTGTCGGCATGATGAAGTTCTACCGGCACCATGTCTTTGTAGCACATATCTGACTTCATAAATACCCTTTCATGTGTCAGAAGTAACTGGTAGAAAATTGTGTGTGTGCTGTGAAGTTTAATTTCTTCTCCATCAAAGAAAAAAAGGAGGTCCAATTATTCTGCCACTTCTCACCCACTACTTCTGCTTGGTTACAGTCCTGCTTCTGAACCCAAGAAACAAGGTGCTCAGAAATGTCTTTAACCCTTGTGTTGCCTTCGGGTCACATGACCTAAAGGTTCATAACGAGCCATCGTTGTGTTTACCCAATTTTACCCAATACAAAAACAAATAAAAATAATTTTATTTTAACCTTTGCAATGTGGGGGGTCTAAGACAGCCCAACGGTTAAAAGAAAATGCTTCACTTTGTTTTTGTATGCGGTAAAGTTGTCGCAATACGACGGTGGGTCACAATGACTGATGGGTCAGAATGACCCGAAGATAACACAAGGGTTAAGTAGAAAACTCATTCACACGGAAGCAAGCACTACAAACGTACAGAATGATTTCTATGAAAAACAACCCCAGATCTCATATCCATTGAATGTTTGAAAAACAAAACCCCAATCCTGCAAGTTGTGATTCATCGGCTTTGATTGCATTCCTAACGTTTCAGTGACTTTCATGAGACATCAGGTTGAATAAATAATAGCTTCCTGTCTGCCATGCTGAATCTGGAGGATTAACAGCTTCTCCACAGCCCAGGGAGATGGCTAATCTTTAAACGCAAAAAGAAAATCTGCCTTCCTCTGACAAGGAAGCTCATGTTCACCCTCCAACAAATTAAAACTGCTGTGGTGCATCCCTCCATCTGGAGTCATCTGGGAATCCTCCAGAACTTTACCTGAGCGGCAATGCCAACACCCCACTACATATTTACCTTTACATTTGATTCATTCAGCAGACACTTCTATCCAAGTTAAGTGCAAATACTTCATACGAAGTACAGCAGAAAGTCACGGATCAGAAAAGCAGAGTTTTAACAGTGTTTGAGTGTTAACGAAAATGCTAAATTACATGTTTTGGCACATATGGCGTTCCATAGTTTTGAATGACTGCATCACGGGTACCCTGCAGTAGTTGTATCATTATGTAGACTTCTCACAAAGTATTTTACAGTATTTTTTAAATGCAAAATATAAAACATATATAAAAAGTATTTTGATGCAAAATAGGAAGCAAATTACTAAATCCTATTTTGTATTTTAAAATCGTACTTTAAATACATGTACTGTATCATGAATGCTGCCCATCCTTGGGTACATGCCTGTAAAAATTCCAGTATTCTGATACACACATACCTTATCACCATTGCAGTTGGAGAGCCAACTGACTTCAGAATCAGCACATATTGAAGTTGTATGAATAATAAAAAATAAAAAAAGGATTCATATAGAATATTTAAGAATTGCTGCAACTGTGGTCCACTGATAAGATTCATGCATCTGAAGCTGAAGCAGGAAGACAGGGCTCTTGTTTTCAGCCTCCAGATAGATAGATAGATAGATAGATAGATAGATAGATAGATAGATAGATAAATACTTTATTAATCCCGTGGGGATATTCAGGTATCTCTCACAGCTCTCATACCACAACAACCACAGACAATATGTAGGCTACAGACAACACGATACAATACAAACAGACAACACAACAAGGCCATGATGTACAGTGTAGATAAGATGCAGTAGCTAATAGATGTCTGGACCTCCACAACATGGAAACCGTGTTCTGAAAATGAATTCCCTCTGTGGTCTTGGCATTGGTATCTTAGAACCTGGATTAGGAATTGTGATTGACATTCTTTCCTCTTGCCTTTCGAATGTCCCCGTACAAATATGTTTTGTGTATCTGGCTTTACTTTTTCAAATATGCTAGTCCAGTTGAAGTAAACAAACTGAATCAAATTAAAGTGAAATCAAACTGACCACCTCACAGAACTGAAGTTCATCTGGGGTGACTGTAGACATCACAGATGCTTCCACACTGTCAGTGGGTATTGTGCTGCAAGGTCAGTACCTAGGGGGGCAGTTTTCCACGGGCACCTGTTGGCCCAGGTCCAGCTGGTGCTCATGAAGCCATGAGGGGGAGGGGGGGGGTCGTTCAAGGGCGCCAGCGAGGGCAGGAACTGCTGCAGAGCATCTCTATCAGAGCATCTCTATCAGAGCATCTCTAATACAGCATCTCTCTATCAGAGCATCTCTATCAGAGCATCTCTATCAGAGCATCTCTAATACAGCATCTCTCTATCTGAGCATCTCTATCAGAACATCTCTAACACAGCATCTCTATCAGAGCATCTCTATCAGAGCATCTCTAATACAGCATCTCTCTATCAGAGCATCTCTATCAGAGCATCTCTATCAGAGCATCTCTAATACAGAATCTCTATCAGAACATCTCTAATACAGCATCTCTATCAGAGCATCTCTAATACAGTATCTCTATCAGAGCATCTCTAATACAGCATCTTTATCAGAGCATCTCTATCAGAGCATCTCTCTCTATCAGAGCATCTCTAATACAGCATCTCTATCAGAGCATCTCTATCAGAGCATCTCTATCAGAGCATCTCTAATACAGCATCTCTATCAGAGCATCTCTAATACAGCATCTCTCTCTATCAGAGCATCTCTCTCTATCAGAGCATCTCTAATACAGCATCTCTCTCTATCAGAGCATCTCTATCAGAGCATCTCTAATACAGCATCTCTATCAGAGCATCTCTAATACAGCATCTAATACAGCATCTCTCTCTATCTCTCTATCTCGGGAGTACAACGGTACTTAGGAATGGTTTGCTGGACCCAATGTTAGTTTCCTCAAGGATCACAATGTCTCTTGCTTAGAGTCTTGTTGCTCTTGTTGGTTAGTGGTAACTGATTTAAATTGTTGTACTCGCTGTGTTTTGTTTTTTTTAACTGTTGCTTGCTTTTCTACAGGTACACTTGCACTTATAGCGATTCATGTTGTTTAATTGTAACTTGTTTAACTACATGCTCTTATGGTTCTTCCCTTTGGCACTTATTTTGGCTGTTCACAATATGTGCTTCATGTTTTGGCTACCCGCAATGTTTTTGGGGCTATCTTGTTGTTATTATCAGTGACCTATGTTCTTTTGTAAAGCTCTGTCTTGGAAGTCGCTTTGGGTAAAAGCGTCTGCTAAATGAATAAATGTAAATGTATCAGAGCATCTCTATCAGAGCATCTCTAATACAGCATCTCTCTCTATCAGAGCATCTCTAATACAGCATCTCTCTCTATCAGAGCATCTCTATCAGAGCATCTCTAATACAGCATCTCTCTCTATCAGAGCATCTCTAATACAGCATCTCCATCAGAGCAGGAACTGGTGCAGAGCATCTCTAATAGACTAAACTCAGAACAAATTATGTCATTCAAAATCTGTCAAATATATTTATACAAAAAATAGCTCAACATTTACATTGACCTTCTCATGTCCTGAAGTTTAGTTATTTTGTATGAGTACAGGTAATGCTGCTGTTGGAGGAAGATACTTACAACAGTTACATGTTCTCCTCACCATTATCACATAATGATGATGAATCTAGAGAGACTGGTTGTATGAACCTGTGCCTCTGCAAGCACCATATAACTATTGACGCACAAACAAGGTTTCCAGTCCACAGTTATTACATCTGTACTGTCGGACTACTGTATTACTGTACTACATCACTAAACACCTTGTTTCCTTTCTTTCGAGGCTTTTCACAAACCCTAACTTTGTTTTTCATACAAAAATTTACAAACTAAACCATTTAATACAAACAGAACCCAGAGGAAGGCCCTCCGTGCAGGCGGGTGCATTCCGCCCTCGTCAAGATGCTCCAGCTCTAAGTTGATGCCGTCACGCTCTGGTCTCCTGTCATAGGCTGACAACAAGGTGAATTTAGAGGAAATTGATCAGCTGGTGACTGCAAATGGACAGGCAGATGTGTTTTTAGATTAAACGCTCTCTAATTAACTTGGCATTTTGATCCCCCAGCAGGGTACAGGCACAGCTGAGGGCATATTTGTCAAATATCAAAAGAATTGAGCGCATGCTTCCCTCCCATCTATACTGTCTGAAACTTTGACGGATATTCCTCCTCATGACATGGTGCGTGCCCAGAAGGTTTCATTCAGTTTTAGCAAAACATCAAATTATGCAGTTAATGTTTTGTACAGCACATTCATTAGTAATGCAATTATATTAAGATCATGAAATTATCTAATTGTCAGAGAACTGCAGCTTTTTAAATAATGGGTTATTATTTTATAAGCAGTGCAGGGGCAGATTGCGTCTCTCAGACAGTTGACAATCAGGGTTCTTTTTAGGGTTCTACCATCCTGCTACTAACCAGTCGTCAGGGTCTCAACACATCCCTGCTGCTGAAGAAACCATCTCACCAAAGGCTCTTTCTTTATAGCATTCGACTCGAGTGGGAACTTAAATGTCACTTGCACAGTTCAGAGGACGGGAGCCTGGTGGGCTGATGAATAAATCAGACAGGAAGCCCAGACGTGCGGCCCCAGAGCTGCTGGGAGGGAGGGAAACTGTGTTTACAGATGCTCCTCATCAGCTTGTCATTGTCATATTCAGTACAATGTATTTATCACAGACAACTTAAATTAGCCCTTTAAAGTCTTGGTCCTCTCGAAGCAGTATTGTTGTTGAGAGCAAGTATTACTCAACCTTATGCCCAAGATGAAATCTTACAGGTTATTCTGATTATAAGGTCTCTTATCTTATAGGTTATTCTGATTATAAGGTCTCTTATCTTACAGGTTATTCTGATTATAAGGTCTCTTATCTTACAGGTTATTCTGATTATAAGGTCTTTTGCATTTCAGCATCGCAGGCCAGAGGCGGTCCTTATCCTTCCTGCGAGCTGCATGAATAGCTTGACTGCATCTGTTGGCATGGCGATGTGGACAACACAAAGAGATTGTGTGTGAGGACAGACGAGAGAGATGATGCGTAGGATTAGAGACTCTGAGAAGGCCTCCATCTCTATCTCCTGGGTTAATGGACTGAGACAAATGGAAGTGGATGGATAGATCTGTCACGTTGACACTGCATCCCAGGCTACAGCCTCATAATGAATTATGATGAATGGAAGAGCAGGGAAGGTAAAGTTCACAGCTCAGACTGGTGCCAGATAAGCAGGTGAACATTTCTGTGAGCAAATGTGCGACTTTTGGCCTCAGGGCGTCTAAAGGAAGATTAAACCTCAGGAGTATTCTCACAGTAAAGCGCCAATGACCAGAAGGAAACTGAGTTTACCGTGGAGAAATCTGACTGCAACTTCAAATGAACAGATTTAAAATAGTGACATTGTGTGATATTGTCATTCTTTTCTTTGTTCTTGTCATCATTCAGTGATGAACACAGAGCCATTATACACCCATTCCACTGTGGGAGACAGGACCCTCCATTTCCGCTCAGTGTAGCAGTTCACCTTAGGGACACTCAGCATCCCTGCTTGCTGATCTGTTTACCCCCCCCCCCCCCAAAATCCACTGAATTCCAGCGCCATCTTGTGGTGTATTGCAGGAACTGAGCTGAAGGATGCGAAAGCTACATTAATATTATCATCAGAATTGTATTAATTTTATACAGAAAATGTGTCATCATTACAGTGAGTCATTCATAGCAAGTACGTCACTAACTCCAATTTATCGATGGCAGTACACCAGCAAATTACATTCCTCTTCTGTCAAAGAATCGAATACACATTTGATGATTACATTTACAAACGTATAATCCCGTGCTCTGCATTTTTAAGACTATGGTTAGTAACAGGGTCAATTAGCGGCCACTTCGCTTTAAAATTGAAACATTATGATAAATCCTAGTTTCAAACATCAGATATCAGACTGGATTAGATTAATGAACACATTTTATATTCGTTTTCGATAATCTTTAATTTTCGATAAAAAAGTAAAAATACACACATTCGGTCCGTTGAGCAGTTAAATGTCAAACGTGTTGCAGAACGGTAGAATGGCAATCTGCACGGTTTGACTACTTTGAATACCCGTAGCTCAACATAACACGGAAGTAACAATAGACAAGTGCACTGATTGGAGCTCTTACTGTATCTTCAGTTTGCGAATTAATTAATGTTTTATTATGAAAAAACAACATAAACATATATTGTCTCTATTATTGTAGCAAACGGGCCACATTTCGACAGGGTTGCGTGAGTATATAGTTATAGTTAGACTAATTAACTCCACAAGCAAAAGGGAATGAGGTAGCTCGTGCTAGCTATTAAAGTAGCAGGCTACCACATCGTTCATAACTGGTTCATTTGACTGCAGTAGGGATCCGTCGGGTTAGCCTGTACCTGAAGTTTGCTAGTCTATAGATATGACTGTTTAAAGGTAACTCGAATAGCTTGAAAGTTTCGGTTAGTTTGTTGGCAAGTCTGACAACAGCTATCTAGCTACAGTAGTACTCCATAGCTTGATACAGCATACAGTGTCTATCTGGCAAGCACAATGAGAGTGCGTTCGTCTGTCTTCGCATCCTTTTGCCTCATATTTGAGGTGTTGGGAATAGCTTTATTTTTAAGGGGATTTTTTCCTGTCCCGATCAAGTCATCTTTCTCATCAAAGAATTCGCTGTTGGACCTCCCAGCGGAGCCCGGGACAGGTGCAGCCTTCACTAATACTGTTAGCCCCCCTAGCATCCCATTCCCGCTGAAATGTATCATGTTCCAGTTGTACTGTTAGAGGGGCCAGATACATTAAACATTATTGTTGTCATATAGTTTTCTTCACTATATTTCAGGCATTAACAGGCAAAAGATCATGTAATTATTCAGACTACATTTAGGGGGGGTCACAAGGGGGTCCAGGCTTGTTGTCACAGGGGGACTGCCCCCTACCTCCCACCTCCCCAGAACTGCCCTACAGATGGGGCTTTGAAGTTGCTCCCACTTGATCTGTAGTCAAATGCTCAACCCCCTAGCTGTACACATCTTGAAATAATAATAGTCATCTTCCACTGGAAACATTATTTGAGACGAAAATACTACAAGGCAGCTGTTAACTCCTCAGCTCAGGTATTTGGTGACATTGTGTTTTGTTGTTGCATTACAGGGAACTCTGCTAATGCCTCCACAGCCCCCCAGCCGCTCTTTAAACGAGTGGTTATAATGTTGATTGACGCTCTGCGGGAAGATTTCCTATTTGGACCAAATGGACATACTTACATGCCATACACCAGACATGTGGTGGAGCGCGGGTCGTCGCACAGCTTCGTAGCCAAGGCGCGGCCGCCCACCGTCACCATGCCGAGGATCAAGGTACCGATGGAGCAGAGCAGTGTGGTGGGACTAGGAGCTCATTACTTGTCATAACTCAAGGATATTTAAGGCGGAGTTGGCAAGTTTTGCGAACCTAGCTATTTTAGCTTGAGTTTTAAAGTATTCATACCAAAATATCTCACCCCTCCCTTAAAGGCCACTCCTCAAAAACACATGAACTCCTAAATGCCTAACTCCTGCCGGGAGGAAAGTAGACAGACAAGTAGCCCGTCCAATGCAGTCCAAATGCCGTCCAATCATTAGTGCAGGTCCGACCTTAATGATTAGCCATGTTTATTACAGTCCTGGGATGACCACAGATATTGGATTGATTACATCTTACTGTCAAAACCTTTAGATGTATTGGTTGCTATCAGGATGTGAAGTTTATTTCAGTAAATATGACAAAAAGTACTTCTCAACAACATTACCTACCCAGCCTTTAACTTTTGGCATGCAAATGATGAATACCAATTGCTAAATTGGTGTGTTGCTGAAGATATGTTCTGTAAATAGTCAGAAGGTGGCAGTATTGTACCACTGTGACAGAGTACTGCACCTGATATCACTGCAGTGCAGCCAGTAAACTGGCAGCCCAGCTAGCTAACCCACATCTCAACCTCACAGAAGCACGCTTCACATAGAACACTTACCTTAGGCAGCCTGACAGAAATATATTTGAAAATGGGAAACAATGGATGTTGAGAATTAGATCATTGAGATGACCAGGGCCTTTACTTTCTTCTTGATTTCATTCTTGGTGCTGCTAAGATGAAACTCACACACTCAATATTTAATGTTTAACAAGTTGTTATGACTTTCTTTAAGACTTAATTTATGTTCCAAACATGAAAGCGCTGTGCTCTGTTCTGTGAACATCAAGCTCTCTAAATGCTGGGCTCTAGTGCTCAGCTAGCATGTTTGTTTAGACTGTCAGGCGCAGTTATAGGATAGTGGAATCCATCCTCTGCATGATGAAATCAACAGAAACAACTCGTCTCTCTTTGATCTGGACTGTTTTCATGCCAGATCTCAGAAAAACAAGAAACCAGGTTGGATCTCAGTCTCTCCCCAGAGCTTTACCATGGCAGCAGACTGAAGATTTTGTTGACTTTGACATTATTTAAAGGTGTTTGCTGATCATTGTCAGTTTTTATCAGAAGTTAGTTACACTACAACCTGTAGAATTGTGCATGCCATTAACCCCGGTCATGCAGAGAGATGACCCTGGCCTGCAACACACCTGACCTGTACCTGTTGGGTTCAAGGTGAAGGCCTGAAGGGCTTTAAATAAGAAACAAGTTCCCCTTCCAGCCTAACTAGTCTTTGTTCTGTAAAGATGGAGAACAATAAGAGTAAATGAAGTGTGAGGTTCATCTCCTCTCCTGCAGCGCATGAGAACATGAGAATGAGAAGCAGAGAGGGACAGGACTGAACAGTGTAGAGGGGCTTCTATTTGGTTATGTGGGCCTGCATCAGACAGGCTGGAGTGTTGTATGGAGCACCCCACCCAGCCCTCTCTCTGCCCCACCCAGCCCTCTCTCTGCCCCACCCAGCCCTCTCTCTGCCCCACCCAGGCCTCTCTCTGCCCCACCCAGCCCTCTCTCTGCCCCACCCAGCCCTCTCTCTGCCCCACCCAGCCCTCTCTCTGCCCCACCCAGCCCTCTCTCTGCCCCACCCAGGCCTCTCTCTGCCCCACCCAGCCCTCTCTCTGCCCCACCCAGCCCTCTCTCTGCCCCACCCAACCCTCTCTCTGCCCCACCCAGCCCTCTCTCTGCCCCACCCAGCCCTCTCTCTGCCCCACCCAGCCCTCTCTCTGCCCCACCCAGCCCTCTCTCTGCCCCACCCAGCCCTCTCTCTGCCCCACCCAGCCCTCTCTCTGCCCCAGCCAACCCTCTCTCTGCCCCACCCAGGCCTCTCTCTGCCCCACCCAGCCCTCTCTCTGCCCCACCCAGCCCTATCTGCTCCACCCAGCCCTCCCTCTGCATCAACCAGCCCTCTGTCTGGCACCTGACAGTCTATGACTGAGCCCTCTATCTGGCCCGCAGGCTCTGACCACAGGCACCATCCCTGGGTTCATAGACGTGGTGATGAACCTCAACTCCCCAGCGCTGACGGAAGACAACCTGATCTGGCAGGCCAAGACAGCCGGGAGGAGACTGATCTTCTATGGGGACGACACCTGGGTCCGCCTCTTCCCCAAACACTTCCTGGAGCACGACGGCACCTCCTCCTTCTTCGTGTCCGACTACACTGAGGTCAGTCTCGCACTGCATCCTGGGTGTCTGCACTGAGGTCAGTCTCACACTGCATCCTGGGTGTTTACACTGAGGTCAGTCTGCATCCTGGGTGTCTGCACTGAGGTCAGTCTCGCTTGTCTTCCTCGGCCACACGAGGGACAGTGTAGAGGATGGGTTAGGGGTCACTGTGTTGGTGACCCCTGGTGTAGAGAATGGGAGGGGTAGTCATCGGTGTGTGTGTGTATAAGCGTCTGCATCTCAATGTCTTCCCTCCATGCAGGTGGACAACAATGTGACTCGTCACCTGGACGTCACGCTTAAGAGAGACGACTGGGACATGCTGATCCTGCACTACCTGGGCCTGGACCACATCGGGCACACCAGTGGGCCACACAGCTCCCTCATCCAGCCCAAGCTACTGGAGATGGACGACATCCTGAAGAAGATTCACGCCTCGCTCATCTCCAAGGTGCTTTCTCACCCTCCCTCAACTCCCGATTGTCTTTCGGAGTGTGTGTGTATTTGTGTGTTTGTGTGTGTGTGTGTATGTGTGTGTTTGTGTGTGTGTGTGTGTGTGTGTCAAACCTAGTTGTTAAACAACACTCACACAAACATAAGCTTTTATTAATTTATTATTCCCTTTGCCTGAAACTTTGAAGTTGATCTGTTTGTAAACACATTTATGTAATTTCCTGAAAGCTCATATATTTTTCATTCCCAGTAATAATTTGTATGGTATCACTTGGTATTATGAGTCGGCTCTGCATCATTTATTTGTGTGAGAACGATACATAGCTTGCGCGATGCAGTCAGCAGTGGTTTCCTGTTCACGTTTTAATGGGATCATGACTAAAACTGTGTTCTCCTGCATATTTAACCAGTCGTGTAGTTGGAATCAGCTGGGAGATCCACCCGGTAGGTCTTTGAGCAGCGTTTGTTGAAAGCCGTGCCGCAGCCTTGCTGCCTCCACGCTCCTCTCCACAGAGCGATTGTGACCTATATATAGACACATCTGATAGTGGTCCCGTAAGCCCAACAGCAGACATGTTCCTCAGATGAGGAGGCACACTCAGTTTCCAGGTAGGCTATATAAAACACCCCCCGAACTAGAAACCTCTGGTTATTTCCATGCCGTAGTGCGCTAGAGAGAGTTGTGTTCTTGGGAGGATGGTGGAGGAGGATGGTGGAGGAGGGGGGGTGTTCCTCCACTTCTCTCTCTGTTCAAACCTAACTGCAGCTCTGGCCTACTTGGGCTTGTGGTAATTATGAGGAACAGTAGAGTTGTTTCCTACTGTACTTACAGAGAGGAAAACTCAACATGGGAGGACTGGGGGACTGAGGACTGGAGGACTGGAGGGCTGGGGGTGTGGGTGGTGTATGGGGCTGGGTGTGGCTGGTGTGTGGAAATGTGTATGGGGTTCCTGAAGACAAATTGAAGTTGAAATAGCGCAAATAATGAATTAGTTTCCATCATCTTTTACGGTGTGATTGTGTAGGTCATAATAATTCCAGAGGCTGTCTTCAGTCATCAGTGATCAAGCTCTGTGTGCGCTCCACGTAGGGAACACATCCCCTGGAATAAACACATCAGTTGCCGGGCGAAGCCTGACATCTTCTACTGTTCCGCTCCGTTTCCTTTCATGGCATGTTTTCCTGTTGCCGTGACGGCAGCCCTGTGAAGCGTAGTGTCTGGCAGGTCCTCGCGAGCCTGGATGAAAGGGAACAGAGATGGAGCCTGTCTCCTTCTCACCTCACAGTCTGCAGGCCTGGGGTAGGAGAGGAAGGCTTCAAGGCACAACTTGTTAAAGTTCTCTCATCACCTAAACTATGTCTCGCCTCTCGAGGGCTCTCATCATCAAGTTATGACACTAGAGAGGGCTTGTACTGTATATTTTAAGAGGTATTTTTCTGTTCGTCTGTGTATGAGAGAGAGAGGGGGTAGAAATCCCCATGTCTTCTGAGTGGCACCTCTATAAATAAGATTCCTGTTCCTGCTGGAATTAGACAGGACTACAGGAAGTGACAGAGAGAAAGGTGTGAAGGAACCAATTATGACTGGTAATGTTTCTTCATGCTATTCTTGTTAAAGCTGTAATCTAATTTCTGGTGTTAATTGCTGTGTTGTGTATAAAAGGCTTGGTTCTTCTCAGGGGCTGTTTACAGCTGGAAAGCTCTGTTTCCTTTGAAACATTTCAAATCCTTGAGGGTTTAGGTTGGTTGAGGGGCAGTTCTATGGGCGTATGTGAAGCCCTCTGTGACATGCTTGCATGTAAAAAGGGCTATACAAATAAATTTGATTTGATTTGAAATACATGCTGAATATCGCAGAATATTTTTTTGTAAGTCTGAAGATTTTTAAATATGGAGATGGTAGCGAAATAGAATAGAACACAACTTCATCCAGGATGGACATGTTATCATGTACGTTCTCATTTTCGCCTGGAAATTAAGAACTGCTTTTAATTCTGGTCGAGGATATTTAATTTCTGCTGTCTTTTGAGCCTGGATGAGAGCTGAGGAACTGTGGCAGGCAGGATAATGCCATCCTTCCTTGTACCTCTCCATGTCTGTCTCCTCTCTCTTTAAGGTCTCTCTATTCTCCAAGCTGTCTGCTCCTCCCTCCTCCTCTCTGCGCCTCTCTGATCCTCCCAGCTCTCTGCTCCTCTCTGCTCTTCTCTGCTCCTCTCTGCTCTTCTCTGCTCCTCTCGGCTCCTCTCTGCTCTTCTCTGCTACTCTCTCCTCCTATCTGCTCCTCTCTGCTCCTCTCTGCTCTTCTCTGCTCCTCTCTGCTCTTCTCTGCTCCTCTCTCCTCCTATCTGCTTCTTTCTGTTCCTCTATGCTCCTCTATGCTCCTCTCTCCTCTCTGCTCCTCTCTGCTCCTCCTCCCTCCTCCTCTCTGCTCCTCCTCTCTCCTCTATGCTCCTCTCTGCTCCTCTCTGCTCCTCCTTGCTCCTCTCTGCTACCCAGAGACCAGAGACTTTAGCATCTCCACCAGCACACAGACAGGGCTGTCCTGACACCTGTTCAATCAAGTTTCTTTCCTGTTAGAGCGGAATTAGAGAGGAAGAGTTAGTTTATACAGAGAGTCTAAATACATATATTATTAATTGAATCAAAGGAGGAGTAGTAGTAGTAACAGTACTGTAGTAAATAATAGTGGTATTAGTATTAGTATTCACTAATGATAGTAGTAGTAGGAGGATTAGTATTATTAGTAGCAGTAGTTAATGATAGCAGTAATATTAATAGTAGCAGTTGTATCTCTGTAGAAGTGTGTGTAGATACCTCAGAGTCTTGCTGAGCTGACCTCTGACCCCTGGCTGTTGTCCAGGAGGAGGAGGGCTCGCTGCCATACCTGCTGGTGCTGTGTGCCGACCACGGCATGTCAGACACAGGCAGCCATGGAGGCTCCTCCGAACCAGAGGTCAACACCCCCCTGGTGCTCATCAGCCCCGCCTTCAGGAGGAAAGGTGAGTGTGTCTCTTCCCCTCTCCTCTACCCTCCCCGTCTCCCCTCCTCCCCTCTATCCTCCCCTCTATCCTCCCCCTCTCCTCCCATCTACCCTCCCCTCTCCTCCTCCCCTCTACCCTCCTCCCCATCTCCCCTCTACCCTCTGGTTGTGAGCAGTTGTGTGACTGTACAGTAATGTGTAGACTGGTTCATGAACAGGCTGTGATGAACTTGTCAAGGCTGTGATGAATGTGTCACGGCACCTCAGAGTCAATGTGATAATTGTTTCTTTTTTGATCTCTTCTATTTTAGTTTCTTTCTGCCTGTTTGTATTTCCATGTCAGCTTGTGATTAGGAAGGAAATTAACCCTAGCTAGCCAGCTCACATACCACTGCTACACACCTTAGATCTCCACAGGTCTCTATATACCTTAATGGCTATGTGTGTGATGTGCGTGTGTGTATGTGCATGTATATGTATGCATGCATGCATGTGTGTGTGTGTGTGTGTATGCATGTGTGTGTGCGTGTGTGTATGCATGTGTGTGTGTGCTCCTGCAGTGGGGATGGAGAAGCCCTCCGTGGTGGAGCAGGTGGACCTGCCCTCGTCCCTGGCCCTGGGGCTGGGGCTGGCTGTGCCTCAGAACAGCGTGGGTCACTTGCTGCTTCCCCTGCTGGAGGAGCTGCCTCTGAGACAGCAGCTCCGCTACCTGCAGCTCAACACTCACCAGCTCAGCACGCTGCTCCGGGACAGCACCACCGACTATCAGAGAGGTACACACACTCCAACTCTCTGAACTCACACACACACATATACTCACTGTACTCTGAGTGTCTCTGCAGACACAGAGAGGAGTCACTGCTCCTTCTTTTTTCTCCAGGGATGTTTTTATTAATACAGCTGTGTTCTGTTCATCTTATTAGAGATATGCTGTCTCAATAGCTGTGTTCTGTTCATCTTATTAGAGATATGCTGTCTCTATAGCTGTGTTCTGTTCATCCTATTAGAGATATGCTGTCTCTATAGCTGTGTTCTGTTCATCTTATTAGAGATATGCTGTCTCTATAGCTGTGTTCTGTTCATCTTATTAGAGATATGCTGTCTCTATAGCTGTGTTCTGTTCAACTTATTAGAGATATGCTGTCTCTATAGCTGTGTTCTGTTCATCTTATTAGAGACATGCTGTCTCTATAGCTGTGTTCTGTTCATCTTATTAGAGATATGCTGTCTCTATAGCTGTGTTCTGTTCATCTTATTAGAGATATGCTGTCTCTATAGCTGTGTTCTGTTCATCTTATTAGAGATATTCCGTCTCTATAGCTGTGTGTTCTAGCAAGGTGGGGATGTTTCTGAGATGCATCAGCTCCCGTCCCCTAGACAACAGAGACAGTTCCATCCCCTAGACAACAGAGACATTTACATTTAGTCATTTAGCAGACGCTCTTATCCAGAGCGACTTACAGTAAGTACAGGGACATTCCCCCCAAAGCAAGTAGGGTGAAGTGCCTTGCCCAAGGACACAACGTCATTTCGCACGGCTGGGAATCGAACTGGCAACCTTCAGATTACTAGCCCGACTCCCTCACCGCTCAGCCACCTGACTCCGAGAGACAGTTCCATCCCCTAGACAACAGAGACAGTTCCCATCCCCTAGACAACAGAGACAGTTTCAATCCCCTAGACAACAGAGACAGTTCCCATCCCCTAGACAACAGAGACAGTTCCCATCCCCTAGACAACAGACAGTTCCCATCCCCTAGACAACAGAGACAGTTCCCATCCCCTAGACAACAGAGACAGTTCCCATCCCCTAGACAACAGAGACAGTTCCCATCCCCTAGACAACAGAGACAGTTCCCATCCCCTAGACAACAGAGACAGTTCCCATCCCCTAGACAACAGAGACAGTTCCCATCCCCTAGACAACAAACACAGTTCCCATCCCCTAGACAACAGAGACAGTTCCCATCCCCTAGACAACAGAGACAGCTCCCATCCCTTAGACAACAGAGACAGCTCCCATCCCCTAGACAACAGAGACAGTTCCCATCCCCTAGACAACAGAGACAGTTCCCATCCCCTAGACAACAGAGACAGTTCCCATCCCCTAGACAACAGAGACAGTTCCCATCCCCTAGACAACAGAGACAGTTCCCATCCCCTAGACAACAGAGACAGTTCCCATCCCCTAGACAACAGAGACAGTTCCCATCCCCTAGACAACAGAGACAGTTCCCATCCCCTAGACAACAGAGACAGTTCCCATCCCCTAGACAACAGAGACAGTTCCCATCCCCTAGATAAGAGACAGTTCTGTCTGGAATAATACAATAGCCTGATTAATTTAAAAGTTGAGCTTCAAAATGAGCACTGCAGCTGTTTTTTTTATTTTTATTATTAATTGTGATGTGGGGTTCCCATGAGTGTTTCTGTGTTTACATACATATCTGTCCTCTGGGAACTGAGATACAGAGCTTTGTCATACAATACAGACGAGATCTCTGTCGTGACGAGGCCTCGAGCTAACTCACACACACGCACACACGCACACACACACACACACACTCACACACGCACACTCACACACGCATCGCTCCTGGAGGTGAGATGAAGGTTGAGATGAACCTGTCAGTGACGTTGTGTCACCATGTCAGGTGATACAGGAAGCCAGTAAAACATTATTCATCATGCCCAAGTGAGCCCTCTTGTCTGGAGCACGACTCCAGGGATCTGTCATTCTGAGCTCTTGTAACCAGCTGCTGATCAGTTCTGCTATAGCTCAGAGAGATGTTGTTGACAGGGCCGACAACTCCACTCCATTTAGTATTTGGTTGCCTGGTCTGTTAGCCTTCTGGAAGCTGGGCTGTTTGGAGTGTTTAACTGAGGCCCACCTGAGGCTGAGCTTGTCTGGTTTACATACCAGATGAAGAGAAGCATGACCGCCCTCCAGCCAGGTTAATCAATGATGCATACATTTTTTTCAACCTTTCAATACTTTTTTTTCAAAAAATATTTTTTCAACCTTGCCAAACTTTTTTGGGGATTTTTTTTTTCTCACACACAACACCAAAACGTTTACCTTTTTTTTTAACCCCCCCCCCAAATTTTTTTTAAATAAAATAAACCTTTCTATTGAACAATATTCAACCTTTCAAATCTTTTTTTCAAAAACCTTTTTTTCTAACTGTGAAAGGAGAGGAGAGACAACAGAGAAGCCCTCTTCAAGTACTCATCAATGATGCCAAACATAAAAAACGAAATAAAAAAAACTTTCAAAACCTTGTGAAAAAAAGTTTTTTCAACCTAAATCTTTGTTTTTTTGTTTTACAATTGTTTTTGTATTTCAAACAAACAGTGAAAGGAGTGGAGAGAACAGATAAGCCTAAAACAGAGTAGAGTAAAGCAGAGCAGAGTACAATCGAGTACAGTACAGTCCTCATCAAGTACTCATCAATGATGCAAAACATTTGTGTGAAGCTTTTTTTCCTGAGTTTCTTTTGTTTTAAAATATTATTTCAACCTTTCAAAACTTTGTTAGAGAAACCTTTTTTGAAATGTATTTTTTCAACCTTTCAAAACCTTTTTTCCAAAAATGCTTTTTGAACTAAAACTTTTTTTTAATTATTTGTTTTTCTACTTAAGTACAGTAACAAATTATTTGTACTTTGTTTCTTCCCATCTCTGGGTATACCTGTGTGGAGAGGACAGGATCTACCTGAACAGAGAGTATTTTTACATTGTACATACAGCCAGCAGCAACTGGCAGGTACAGATTCATGATGACCCAGAACACCAGGACAGGGTTTCCTGCTGCATTGTTTGCAACGGAAGTGACGAGTGACCAATCACGAGGCTGGTACAGACTGCAGTGTAACTTGGCAACAAATGTTGCTGTCACTCTAACAATATCAGAGAGATGACAGGAGATGGAAAAGTTTTGGTTAACAAAAACATCTGTCTTTATCTCACTCTCCATCTCTCTCTAATGCTCTTTCTCTCGCTCACGTCATAGTCACATACCCACGCAGGCACACACATACACCGCCACACACACTCTTCTGCCAAATTCCCTTTTTAATCTCCTCGCTGTGTGCTATGAACTGCAGGTGCCCATCCATGAACTAAAGAGAGTGTTCAGACCACTTGCTGTGTGTGTCTGGTGGAACCTTGCCAGAGCTGTTAGGACCCTGATTAATACTTGACACCTGTGACACCCTCATAGTGTCTTGCTGGCGTCATCACAACACGCTCATTCATCATTGTTCCCACCTTTTTACTCTGACTGGTGGGTCATCAAAAGATGATTATCATTCAAGTTGTTGGAATCTCAGAGTCTGAAATAAAGCAAAAACAAGAAACAATGAATCACCAGTCTTCTTTACACAGAGTGATGTTTTATGTATATATTTGTATGTTCCCCTCCAGAGGCCGGCTACGAGCAGGCGCGTGTGGCGCAGAAGGCCCACAGCAGCTGGCTGCGTCTGCAGCAGGAGGGCAGCACCCCGGAGGTGCTGTCCAGCCAGGGGGGCAAGGCGGTGCAGCTGTACCAGCAGGCCCTGGCCTCCCTGAGCTCAGCTCTCAGCAGGCAGCTGGGACGCTACGACCTGTACTCTATGCTGGTGGGCATGGCCCTCGTCTTCCAGGTGAGGAGCTCTGTACTCTATGCTGGTGGGCATGGCCCTCGTCTTCCAGGTGAGGAGCTCTGTACTCTATGCTGGTGGGCATGGCCCTCGTCTTCCAGGTGAGGAGCTCTGTACTCTATGCTGGTGGGCATGGCCCTCGTCTTCCAGGTGAGGAGCTCTCCCTGGAGGGCTGGTCAGTACATTATCATCATTATCAGTATGGTATTATTATCATCATCATCAGTACATTATCATCATTATCAGAACATTATTAACATAATTATCAGTATGTTATTATTATCATCAGAACTGATATTACTGGATTGTTGTAGCTCCATTTCATAGCTTCATTTACGCAAAACAAATAAAATAAAGGGATGGCAATACTGTTAAGGAGACATTATTGCTGTGGTTTTCTGGCTCATTTTGCTGGCTTGTTATTTTCGGTATGATTTTACTTCATTTGCCCACCCCTGTTCCATACTTGTGCATTAATATTTCATGAACGTAACTCTTTTCCTGAATATGCATTATTTTGTTTGGTTTTTCAGCCTAGGCGAAGTTCTCAAGCAACTACAGGGTGTTTTCATAGCTTTTGTTGAGAAATCCATTCTCTCACACTATTATGGGGAGCAATGTTATTTAGAGCAACAACTCTTTACACAGCGAATGTTAAAAGGGACATTAGCAGAAACACAGTCCCCTGGTGGGCTCCTCCACACAGTCCCCTGGTGGGCTCCTCCTCACAGTCCCCTGGTGGGCTCCTCCACACAGTCCCCTGGTGGGCTCCTCCTCACAGTCCCCTGGTGGGCTCCTCCTCACAGTCCCCTGGTGGGCTCCTCCACACAGTCCCCTGGTGGGCTCCTCCACACAGTCCCCTGGTGGGCTCCTCCACACAGTCCCCTGGTGGGCTCCTCCTCACAGTCCCCTGGTGGGCTCCTCCTCACAGTCCCCTGGTGGGCTCCTCCACACAGTCCCCTGGTGGGCTCCTCCTCACAGTCCCCTGGTGGGCTCCTCCTCACAGTCCCCTGGTGGGCTCCTCCACACAGTCCCCTGGTGGGCTCCTCCTCACAGTCCCCTGGTGGGCTCCTCCACACAGTCCCCTGGTGGGCTCCTCCACACAGTCCCCTGGTGGGCTCCTCCACACAGTCCCCTGGTGGGCTCCTCCTCACAGTCCCCTGGTGGGCTCCTCCTCACAGTCCCCTGGTGGGCTCCTCCACACAGTCCCCTGGTGGGCTCCTCCACACAGTCCCCTGGTGGGCTCCTCCACACAGTCCCCTGGTGGGCTCCTCCTCACAGTCCCCTGGTGGGCTCCTCCACACAGTCCCCTGGTGGGCTCCTCCACACAGTCCCCTGGTGGGCTCCTCCACACAGTCCCCTGGTGGGCTCCTCCACACAGTCCCCTGGTGGGCTCCTCCACACAGTCCCCTGGTGGGCTCCTCCACACAGTCCCCTGGTGGGCTCCTCCTCACAGTCCCCTGGTGGGCTCCTCCACACAGTCCCCTGGTGGGCTCCTCCTCACAGTCCCCTGGTGGGCTCCTCCACACAGTCCCCTGGTGGGCTCCTCCACACAGTCCCCTGGTGGGCTCCTCCACACAGTCCTCTGGTGGGCTCCTCCTCACAGTCCCCTGGTGGGCTCCTCCTCACAGTCCCCTGGTGGGCTCCTCCACACAGTCCCCTGGTGGGCTCCTCCACACAGTCCCCTGGTGGGCTCCTCCACACAGTCCCCTGGTGGGCTCCTCCTCACAGTCCCCTGGTGGGCTCCTCCACACAGTCCCCTGGTGGGCTCCTCCTCACAGTCCCCTGGTGGGCTCCTCCACACAGTCCCCTGGTGGGCTCCTCCACACAGTCCCCTGGTGGGCTCCTCCACACAGTCCCCTGGTGGGCTCCTCCACACAGTCCCCTGGTGGGCTCCTCCACACAGTCCCCTGGTGGGCTCCTCCACACAGTCCCCTGGTGGGCTCCTCCTCACAGTCCCCTGGTGGGCTCCTCCTCACAGTCCCCTGGTGGGCTCCTCCACACAGTCCCCTGGTGGGCTCCTCCACACAGTCCCCTGGTGGGCTCCTCCTCACAGTCCCCTGGTGGGCTCCTCCTCACAGTCCCCTGGTGGGCTCCTCCACACAGTCCCCTGGTGGGCTCCTCCACACAGTCCCCTGGTGGGCTCCTCCTCACAGTCCCCTGGTGGGCTCCTCCACACAGTCCCCTGGTGGGCTCCTCCACACAGTCCCCTGGTGGGCTCCTCCACACAGTCCCCTGGTGGGCTCCTCCACACAGTCCCCTGGTGGGCTCCTCCTCACAGTCCCCTGGTGGGCTCCTCCACACAGTCCCCTGGTGGGCTCCTCCACACAGTCCCCTGGTGGGCTCCTCCACACAGTCCCCTGGTGGGCTCCTCCACACAGTCCCCTGGTGGGCTCCTCCACACAGTCCCCTGGTGGGCTCCTCCACACAGTCCCCTGGTGGGCTCCTCCACACAGTCCCCTGGTGGGCTCCTCCACACAGTCCCCTGGTGGGCTCCTCCTCACAGTCCCCTGGTGGGCTCCTCCACACAGTCCCCTGGTGGGCTCCTCCTCACAGTCCCCTGGTGGGCTCCTCCTCACAGTCCCCTGGTGGGCTCCTCCACACAGTCCCCTGGTGGGCTCCTCCACACAGTCCCCTGGTGGGCTCCTCCTCACAGTCCCCTGGTGGGCTCCTCCTCACAGTCCCCTGGTGGGCTCCTCCACACAGTCCCCTGGTGGGCTCCTCCTCACAGTCCCCTGGTGGGCTCCTCCTCACAGTCCCCTGGTGGGCTCCTCCACACAGTCCCCTGGTGGGCTCCTCCTCACAGTCCCCTGGTGGGCTCCTCCACACAGTCCCCTGGTGGGCTCCTCCACACAGTCCCCTGGTGGGCTCCTCCTCACAGTCCCCTGGTGGGCTCCTCCACACAGTCCCCTGGTGGGCTCCTCCTCACAGTCCCCTGGTGGGCTCCTCCACACAGTCCCCTGGTGGGCTCCTCCACACAGTCCCCTGGTGGGCTCCTCCTCACAGTCCCCTGGTGGGCTCCTCCTCACAGTCCCCTGGTGGGCTCCTCCACACAGTCCCCTGGTGGGCTCCTCCACACAGTCCCCTGGTGGGCTCCTCCACACAGTCCCCTGGTGGGCTCCTCCTCACAGTCCCCTGGTGGGCTCCTCCACACAGTCCCCTGGTGGGCTCCTCCTCACAGTCCCCTGGTGGGCTCCTCCACACAGTCCCCTGGTGGGCTCCTCCACACAGTCCCCTGGTGGGCTCCTCCTCACAGTCCCCTGGTGGGCTCCTCCTCACAGTCCCCTGGTGGGCTCCTCCTCACAGTCCCCTGGTGGGCTCCTCCACACAGTCCCCTGGTGGGCTCCTCCTCACAGTCCCCTGGTGGGCTCCTCCACACAGTCCCCTGGTGGGCTCCTCCACACAGTCCCCTGGTGGGCTCCTCCTCACAGTTCCCTGGTGGGCTCCTCCTCACAGTCCCCTGGTGGGCTCCTCCACACAGTCCCCTGGTGGGCTCCTCCACACAGACGAGCACAGCCTTTCTGCTGGACCCACACGCTGGCTGCTGGAGTCACCGACAACATGCATTTGAACATGATTCATCTAAGTAAAAAGCTTCTTTTGATGGTAAAACGTTCACCCAGGTGGGTTTCTACAGTCAACTAGTCCTTTAAGAAATGCTATCCACAAGTCCCGGGTTCTCTCCTGTCAGGACTGACGGGTTCCCAGCCTTGCCTGGTCTCTCCTGTCTGAGGGACCAGGAGGGAGGAAGAAGGAGCTATTTTCACAAGGAAAGTTTGACAGTGAGCTGCTCGTCTCTGAGGAGAGCCAAGGACAAGCCTGTGATGTTCTCTTCTCTCCCCTTTGTGTGTGTCTGTGTGGTGTGTGTGTGGTGTCTGTGTGGTGTGTGTGTGGTGTCTGTGTGGTGTGTGTGTGGTGTCTGTGTGGTGTGTGTGTGGTGTCTGTGTGGTGTGTGTGTGGTGTCTGTGTGGTGTGTGTGTGGTGTCTGTGTGGTGTGTGTGTGGTGTCTGTGTGGTGTGTGTGTGGTGTCTGTGTGGTGTGTGTGTGGTGTCTGTGTGGTGTGTGTGTGGTGTCTCCAGTCCGTGCTGCTGCTGCTGCTGGCTCTGCCGGAGGCTCTGGGTGGCTCGGGGGAGGTGGAGGTTCCTGTGAGCGCCGCCCTGCTGGCCCCGCCCTGCTACCTGCTCTCTCTGCTGCTCTGCTCTGCCCACGTGCTGATCTGCACCTCCGCCCAGGCCTCCTGCTACTCCTGCAGTCTCCCCTGGGGCCTGGTGTTCCCAGCACTGGCCTTCTCCTCAGCCCTGCTCTGCATACTGCTCTCCATGGCAACCAGGAGGCTTCCCCTGGGAGCAAAGCCCCCTGGGAAGGTGAGTTTTTTCCCCTCCTTCTATCAAGCACCATCACTGGCAGGGTCTCTCAGGTTGAAGGAGTGATTTAATGAGAGATGTGGTTGACGGGGGGCAGGCAGAATGAGGGACCTGGCATGATAAGGGTTGTCAGGACCACAGGACTGGCTCTGTCCGATAGTGCGCTGGGATCTCAGCAGCAGAATGAACATTTATGCAACCTGGAGACCCTACTGCTTATGACATCTGCAGAAAGAGAGATAACCCTACTAAAGCAGCCTGCCAGGGAATCTGATAAACCCAACTTGCGTGTGGCAATTTCAGGAAAATGCCAAAGGGATTCAACTCTTTCAGGCTCTGCAAAAAATGTTTTTGCAGATGTTATTTTTCTCTTTGTCTTTTTTGTCGTATTTTGGGGGGCAGACTCTACCACCTGCATGTAGGGGGTTAGACTATCACCTGTATGTAGGGGGTTAGACTGTACCACCTTTATGTACGGGGGTTACACTATTACCTGTATGTAGGGGGTTAGACTATCACCTGTATGTAGGGGGTTAGACTATCACCTGTATGTAGGGGGTTAGACTATCACCTGTATGAAGGGGGTTAGACTGTACCACCTGTATGTACGGGGGTTACACTATTACCTGTATGTAGGGGGTTAGACTATCACCTGTATGTAGGGGGTTAGACTGTACCACCTGTATGTAGGGGGTTAGACTGTACCACCTGTATGTAGGGGGTTAGACTATCACCTGTATGTAGGGGGTTAGACTGTACCACCTGTATGTAGGGGGTTAGACTATCACCTGTATGTAGGGGGTTAGACTGTACCACCTGTATGTAGGGGGTTATGGTGCGTGTCCACTGCAGCGACGCGAGCGACGCGACAACATGCTTTCCATTCATTTTCAATGGAGCCAGGCAAATCGCTTGCGTGGTGCATTGTGGGTAGCGACACGATGCGATTCAAGTTGAGATTTTCTCAACTTTATGCAAATGCATAAAGTTGCTAACCCATTACATACCACCTGTATGTAATGGGTTAGACTGTACCACCTGTATGTAGGGGGTTAGACTGTACCACCTGTACTGCATGTAAGGGGTGTGTTCCTCCCTGCTTCCTCCCCAGTCGCCGGTGCGGGGCGTCTGGAGCGTGTCGGAGTTGGAGGCTCTGCTGCTGCTGGGCACGGCCGGACACACCCTCAGCCTGGCGGCCAGCAGCTTTGTGGAGGAGGAGCATCAGACGTGGTACTTCCTGCTCAGCACGCTGTGCCTCGCCCTCTTCCAGGACGTCTGCCGCACCTACTTCCGAGAGCCCAGGGGCCCCGTGGACCCCCTACTGCCCTGCTCCGAGGAGCCCCTGGCCCCCAGCCCCGCAGACTCCCTGGGGGGGAAGGGTGCGGGAGCGGAGAGGTGGCTTGCGCTGGCAACCCCGGTCGTCACGCTGGCCTGCTGCCGGCTGCTGCGCTCCCTCAACCAGACAGGGGTGCAGTGGGCCCACCTGCCCGACCTGGGCCACTGGCTTAACAGGTGATCTTCTCCACACTACGCTACCCCCTCGTTCTCCTCTCCCTCCCCTCATCCTCCTGTCCTCTCCATCCCCTCATCCTCCTGTCCTCTCCCTCCCCTCATCCTCCTCTCCCTCCCCTCATCCTCCTGTCCTCTCCATCCCCTCATCCTCCTGTCCTCTCCATCCCCTCATCCTCCTGTCCTCTCCATCCCCTCATCCTCCTCTCCCTCCCCTCATCCTCCTGTCCTCTCCATCCCCTCATCCTCCTGTCCTCCCCTCATCCTCCTGTCCTCTCCATCCCCTCATCCTCCTGTCCTCTCCATCCCCTCATCCTCCTGTCCTCTCCCTCCCCTCATCCTCCTGTCCTCTCCCTCCCCTCATCCTCCTGTCCTCTCCATCCCCTCATCCTCCTCTCCCTCCCCTCATCCTCCTGTCCTCTCCATCCCCTCATTCTCCTCTCCCTCCCCTCATCCTCCTCTCCCCCCTCATCCCGTCTCCCGTCTCCCCCTTCAGAAAAGGAGCAGAGGGCCTGGTGGCTGGTCTGTTCACCTGGACACATTCCTGGACACATTCTAACATAAAGTGTGCTCAGGCCAGAGCTGGAAGCAGATCCAGTTAACCAGCCTGTGTGTGTATACTGACTAGGTCTGGGTCTGAATACTGACTAGGTCTGGGTCTGTATACTGACTAGGTCTGTGCCTGTATACTGACTAGGTCTCTGCCTGTATACTGACTAGGTCTGGGTCTGTATACTGACTAGGTCTGTGCCTGTATACTGACTAGGTCTGTGCCTGTTTACTGACTAGGTCTGGGTCTGTATACTGACTAGGTATGTGCCTGAATACTGACTAGGTCTGGGTCTGTATACTGACTAGGTCTGGGTCTGTATACTGACTAGGTCTGTGCCTGTATACTGACTAGGTCTGTGCCTGTATACTGACTAGGTCTGTGCCTGTATACTGACTAGGTCTGTGCCTGTATACTGACTAGGTCTGGGTCTGTATACTGACTAGGTCTGGGTCTGTATACTGACTAGGTCTGTGCCTGTATACTGACTAGGTCTGGGTCTGTATACTGACTAGGTCTGGGTCTGTATACTGACTAGGTCTGTGCCTGTATACTGACTAGGTCTGGGTCTGTATACTGACTAGGTCTGTGCCGGTGTACTGACTAGGTCTGTATACTGACTAGGTCTGGGTCTGTATACTGACTAAGTCTGTGCCTGTATACTGAATAGGTCTGTGCCTGTATACTGACTAGGTCTGGGTCTGTATACTGACTAGGTCTGGGTCTGTATACTGACTAGGTCTGTGCCTGTATACTGACCAGGTATGGGTCTGTATACTGTCTGGGTCTGTATACTGAGTAGGTCTGGGTCTGTATACTGAGTAGGTCTGGGTCTGTATACTGTCTGGTTCTGTATACTGACTAGGTCTGGGTCTGTGTGTTGACTAACTGAATAAGGTTTAGCCCAAACCCTAAACCTAGTCCAACACAGATTCCCTATGATCCTGGACACTAAAATCACCAATCTGTTATCTTGTTTTTATGTCTATAAGGCTTAATACACATCTTCTAAGGCCTGTTTACAGTACATTAGAAACCACATGATTTCTGGAGTTAATAACTATCTGATCTGAGAAGACTCTTGGTACCAGAGAAACTCAGAGTGAAGGAGAGTGTTAGATAACAAGTAGAGATGCACTCTTCTTTATCCAAGCTGAGAGCAGAGAAAGCTTTCCATTAGCTTTTGTGGCTCAGGGTGGAAGTCTTCTGCAACATAATGACAGTGGCTCCTTGCAGTGAGGTTATGAATAAAAGCACCTGGACAGGAACTAAGAGCTGCTGTCTGAGTCACATCCTGTCTGCTCTGCAGGTACCAGCTCAGCCTGTATGAGTCTGTCACTCTGGGGGGAGAGCTAATGCTGATGTCTGCAGAGATAACGAGCCGTAATAGTCTCTTTCCAATGAATTTCCGCAGATTTCTATCAGATTGTGAACGTCATGAAGGATCTGCTTAACCTTCAGCAAAGGTCTCATCAGGAGAAGGTTCTGAAGAAGTAGGCAAAGCAGGGCGAGGCTGTGTGGTTGGTAGCCTGTGGTTGTTCCTGGGTTGTTGGTGAGGTTGTGATTGTTCCTGGGCTCTCCTGCAGGTCAGAGTTTGTTTCTGTGCTCATCTGACCTCCCTCCATCACTGCCTCCCCCCTCGTCTCCTCTGCCTATGGTCTGAATAATGAGGCTGCTCTGGTATGTGTCCCCAGCTGCTTGGTGCTTTACACCCTGCAGCCTAATGAAGGCTTCTCCTGCTTGCTGCAGTACCCAGGTCAATGGTTTGATATCTGTTTAGGAAGCACAACATGGCAGCTCCACACCAAGCTTTTAGGTTAGAAGTTGTGTGTGAGTACAGACATCCTGTGCCTCGAGAGGATTAACGGACAACTTGTCTTTCTTCTCCTCTACAGCTCGGAACACAAGACAGCTCTCTCCCTCCTGGCTGCGTTTTCATTGTCTCTCATCTACTTCCTGGTCCAGCGGCGCTGCTCCTGGGTGTCCAGGGTGGCGCTGACGCTCGGCCTTCTGGGAGTCTTCAGTTACCGTGCCGCTGTGGGAAATGTTTTGTTCCCGTGGCAACATGCTGGCAGAAACATGTCCAAGTAAGTTATTATTATTATTCAGTATTGTTTTGTTTACCGTTGTAGAAGTGTAGAATACTTGAGTACATCAGAACGTGCAGTGTATGTAAGACCGAAGGATAGAGGTTGGAGTCCGGGGGGTGTACGTCTGGGGGCCTAGGGGGGCCTAGGGGGCTTGGGGGCGGGGGCGGGGGGCAGGGATCATTACACAGCAGAACAGTTAGAGGCCTCCAGCTCGAGGATCATTGAGTTGTTGTTCGCCAGCCCCTTGGATCAGCATGATAAATGGATCAATTAGTCGGCTGATCGCGTTGTTTACTCCCATGCTTGTAATCACCATGAGGGGCTTCTCAGCCGAGAGACCTTGTCTCCCTACAGACAGATAACCAGTCGGCCAGATAACCAGATAACCACTGAGTGCAGTCAGACAGATAACCTAGCTCCCTCGAGCACAGGTCCCTCTCTCAGCTCCCTGGGAGCAGATAGGACTGATGGGCTGGAGTGTGGAGGTGACAGGTGGGCTGCCTCCAGCCCCCTGCTCATTAATCACCGCAAGATGTTCCCGCTGTCCTGGCCCCCCTCCTAGTCCTCCCACGTCAGGCTGGCCTCTCCTCCTAGTCCTCCCACGTCAGAGTGACCTCTCCTCCTGCCTGAGGCTGGCCTCTCCTCCTGCGTGAGGCTGGCCTCTCCTCCTGCGTGAGGCTGGCCTCTCCTCCTGCGTGAGACTGGCCTCTCCTCCTGCGTGAGGCTGGCCTCTCCTCCTAGTCCTCCTGCGTGAGGCTGGCCTCTCCTCCTGCGTGAGGCTGGCCTCTCCTCCTAGTCCTCCTGCGTGAGGCTGGCCTCTCCTCCTGCGTGAGGCTGGCCTCTCCTCCTGCGTGAAGCTGGCCTTTCCTCCTGCGTGAGGCTGGCCTCTCCTCCTGCGTGAGGCTGGCCTCTTCTCCTGCGTGAGGCTGGCCTCTCCTCCTAGTCCTCCTGCGTGAGGCTGGCCTCTCCTCCTAGTCCTCCTGCGTGAGGCTGGCCTCTCCTCCTAGTCCTCCTGCGTGAGGCTGGCCTCTCCTCCTAGTCCTCCTGCGTGAGGCTGGCCTCTCCTCCTAGTCCTCCTGCGCGAGGCTGGCCTCTCCTCCTAGTCCTCCCACGTCAGAGTGACCTCTCCTCCTGCCTGAGGCTGGCCTCTCCTCCTGCGTGAGGCTGGCCTCTCCTCCTGCGTGAGGCTGGCCTCTCCTCCTGCGTGAGACTGGCCTCTCCTCCTGCGTGAGGCTGGCCTCTCCTCCTAGTCCTCCTGCGTGAGGCTGGCCTCTCCTCCTGCGTGAGGCTGGCCTCTCCTCCTAGTCCTCCTGCGTGAGGCTGGCCTCTCCTCCTGCGTGAGGCTGGCCTCTCCTCCTGCGTGAAGCTGGCCTTTCCTCCTGCGTGAGGCTGGCCTCTCCTCCTGCGTGAGGCTGGCCTCTTCTCCTGCGTGAGGCTGGCCTCTCCTCCTAGTCCTCCTGCGTGAGGCTGGCCTCTCCTCCTAGTCCTCCTGCGTGAGGCTGGCCTCTCCTCCTAGTCCTCCTGCGTGAGGCTGGCCTCTCCTCCTAGTCCTCCTGCGTGAGGCTGGCCTCTCCTCCTAGTCCTCCTGCGCGAGGCTGGCCTCTCCTCCTAGTCCTCCCACGTCAGAGTGACCTCTCCTCCTGCCTGAGGCTGGCCTCTCCTCCTGCGTGAGGCTGGCCTCTCCTCCTGCGTGAGGCTGGCCTCTCCTCCTGCGTGAGACTGGCCTCTCCTCCTGCGTGAGGCTGGCCTCTCCTCCTAGTCCTCCTGCGTGAGGCTGGCCTCTCCTCCTGCGTGAGGCTGGCCTCTCCTCCTAGTCCTCCTGCGTGAGGCTGGCCTCTCCTCCTGCGTGAGGCTGGCCTCTCCTCCTGCGTGAAGCTGGCCTTTCCTCCTGCGTGAGGCTGGCCTCTCCTCCTGCGTGAGGCTGGCCTCTTCTCCTGCGTGAGGCTGGCCTCTCCTCCTAGTCCTCCTGCGTGAGGCTGGCCTCTCCTCCTAGTCCTCCTGCGTGAGGCTGGCCTCTCCTCCTAGTCCTCCTGCGTGAGGCTGGCCTCTCCTCCTAGTCCTCCTGCGTGAGGCTGGCCTCTCCTCCTAGTCCTCCTGCGCGAGGCTGGCCTCTCCTCCTAGTCCTCCTGCGTGAGGCTGTGGCCAGGTGTCTGAGCTGCTCTGCTGTCTGGGTGCCGTGTCAGCAGCTCCTGGGGAGAGTCTGCAGGACTGTGTTAGCAGCTCCTGGGGAGAGTCTGCAGGACTGTGTTAGCAGCTCCTGGGGAGAGTCTGCAGGACTGTGTTAGCAGCTCCTGGGGAGAGTATGAAGGACTGTGTTAGCAGCTCCTGGGGAGAGTATGAAGGACTGTGTTAGCAGCTCCTGGGGAGAGTATGAAGGACTGTGTTAGCAGCTCCTGGGGAGAGTATGAAGGACTGTGTTAGCAGCTCCTGGGGAGAGTATGAAGGACTGTGTTAGCAGCTCCTGGGGAGAGTATGAAGGACTGTGTTAGCAGTTCCTCCTGTGTGTCCAGGAGGGCAGATAGAATCCCAGCCGGGCATGAGATGAGACCGTTTGCATAGACTGCAACGTAGCTAATGATTCCCACTCCCACACGCCCACTGCTGCTGCTGTAGATGGCTCTGCCGGGATTTACACCTGCACAAAACACGTCTCAATTATTTATTATCCTGATTAACCTGGAAATGTGTGTTGTGCTGACACTTAATTTCTGAGCACGTATGCATGGACATTCTCAGGAAATATGTAAATATATTCCAGTTCCCATCAGAACTCATGTGTCCCCACATGCTCTCTGTGAGGGTAGCAGGACAGACGTCCCGCAGGATGAGTGGAAATCTTACTGTGCCTGGTGATGCCCTTATGATGCCTGGTGATGCCCTAGTGATGCCTGGTGATGCCTGGTGATGCCTGGTGATGCCCTAGTGATGCCCTAGTGATGCCCTAGTGATGCCTGGTGATGCCCTAGTGATGCCTGGTGATGCCCTAGTGATGCCCTAGTGATGCCCTAGTGATGCCTGGTGATGCCCTAGTGATGCCTGGTGATGCCCTAGTGATGCCTGGTGATGCCTGGTGATGCCTGGTGATGCCCTAGTGATGCCCTAGTGATGCCCTAGTGATGCCTGGTGATGCCCTAGTGATGCCTGGTGATGCCCTAGTGATGCCTAGTGATGCCTGGTGATGCCCTAGTGATGCCTAGTGATGCCTGGTGATGCCTGGTGATGCCTGGTGATGCCTGGTGATGCCCTGGTGATGCCCTAGTGATGCCTGGTGATGCCCTAGTGATGCCTGGTGATGCCTAGTGATGCCTGGTTATGCCCTGGTGATGCCTAGTGATGCCTGGTGATGCCTGGTGATGCCTGGTGATGCCTGGTTATGCCTAGTGATGCCTGGTGATGCCTGGTGATGCCTGGTTATGCCTAGTGATGCCCTGGTTATGCCTAGTGATGCCCTGGTGATGCCTGGTGATGCCCTAGTGATGCCTGGTGATGCCTGGTGATGCCTGGTGATGCCCTAGTGATGCCTGGTGATGCCTGGTGATGCCTGGTGATGCCCTAGTGATGCCCTAGTGATGCCCTAGTGATGCCTGGTGATGCCCTAGTGATGCCTGGTGATGCCCTAGTGATGCCTAGTGATGCCTGGTGATGCCCTAGTGATGCCTAGTGATGCCAGGTGATGCCTGGTGATGCCTGGTGATGCCTGGTGATGCCCTGGTGATGCCCTAGTGATGCCTGGTGATGCCCTAGTGATGCCTGGTGATGCCTAGTGATGCCTGGTTATGCCCTGGTGATGCCTAGTGATGCCTGGTGATGCCTGGTGATGCCTGGTGATGCCTGGTTATGCCTAGTGATGCCTGGTGATGCCTGGTGATGCCTGGTTATGCCTAGTGATGCCCTGGTTATGCCTAGTGATGCCCTGGTGATGCCTGGTGATGCCTAGTGATGCCTGGTGATGCCTGGTGATGCCCTAGTGATGCCCTGGTGATGCCCTAGTGATGCCTGGTGATGCCCTAGTGATGCCTGGTGATGCCCTAGTGATGCCTAGTGATGCCTGGTGATGCCCTAGTGATGCCTAGTGATGCCTGGTGATGCCTGGTGATGCCCTAGTGATGCCTAGTGATGCCTGGTGATGCCTGGTGATGCCTGGTGATGCCCTAGTGATGCCTGGTGATGCCTAGTGATGCCTGGTTATGCCCTGGTGATGCCTAGTGATGCCTGGTGATGCCTGGTGATGCCTGGTGATGCCTGGTGATGCCTGGTGATGCCTGGTTATGCCTAGTGATGCCTGGTGATGCCTGGTTATGCCTAGTGATGCCCTGGTGATGCCTGGTGATGCCCTGGTGATGCCTGGTGATGCCCTAGTGATGCCCTAGTGATGCCTGGTGATGCCTGGTTATGCCTAGTGATGCCCTGGTGATGCCTAGTGATGCCCTGGTGATGCCTGGTGATGCCCTAGTGATGCCCTAGTGATGCCCTAGTGATGCCTGGTGATGCCTGGTGATGCCTGGTTATGCCTAGTGATGCCTGGTGATGCCTGGTGATGCCTGGTTATGCCTAGTGATGCCCTGGTGATGCCTGGTGATGCCCTAGTGATGCCTGGTGATGCCTAGTGATGCCTGGTGATGCCTGGTGATGCCTGGTGATGCCTGGTTATGCCTAGTGATGCCCTGGTGATGCCTGGTGATGCCTAGTGATGCCTGGTGATGCCTGGTGATGCCCTAGTGATGCCCTGGTGATGCCTGGTGATGCCTGGTGATGCCTGGTTATGCCTAGTGATGCCCTGGTGATGCCCTGGTTATGCCTAGTGATGCCTGGTGATGCCTAGTGATGCCTGGTGATGCCTGGTGATGCCTGGTTATGCCTAGTGATGCCCTGGTGATGACTAGTGATGTTTGGTGATGCCCTAGTGATGCCTGGTGATGCCTAGTGATGCCCTAGTGATGCCTGGTGATGGCTGGTGATGCCCTAGTGATGCCTGGCGCCTAGTGATGCCTGGTGATGTCTGGTGATGTCTGGTGATGCCCTAGTGATGCCTGGCGCCTGGTGATGCCCTAGTGATGCCTGGTGATGTCTGGTGATGCCTGGTGATGTCTGGTGAGGGAGTCAGGTGGCTGAGCGGTGAGGGAATCGGGTTAGTAATCCGAAGGTTGCCAGTTCGATTCCCGGCCGTGCCAACTGACGTTGTGTCCTTGGGCAAGGCACTTCACCCTACTTGCCTCGGGGGAATGTCCCTGTACTTACTGTAAGTCACTTGACTTGGTCTTGTCGAGGTTTCCATTGGGAAGCTTCTTAAAAATACATACAAACCAGGCGGCTCCATAGCTGCATCCATGTTAGCACGTCACGTTTGATGTGATAATTTCATACACAAGGCATACACACAGGTTCGAAGACAAGGTATACATCCGCGCTAAAATATCAAGGTGAAAGTCATCATAGCTTGCGTAGTATAGACCCAGCTCCCAACCCAACTTTGAGAATAGATTAACGGCGATATTTAACGCGCGTTAACGCCGATAACGGCCCACCACTAGTTATCATTAAAGTTACTTCCGAGAAATCAATATGAAACATTCCCATCACCCAGCCACTCGGCATGCACGTAACAGTGTGTGTGTGTGTGTTTACTCATGTGTGTGTGTTTACTCATGTGTGTGTGTATATGTGTGTGTTGCTCTGTGGTAAACACGTGACTGACAGCGGCCCCTCCTGTTGCCAGGGGAACGGTGGAGGCACGCTTCGTGTACGTGTTTGTGCTGGGCATCCTGTTCAGCGGCTCCAGGGACCTGCTGCGCTCGCAGGTGGTGTCGGCTGACGCCCGCCTGAAGAGCAGGGGCCTGTGGGAGCTGTACAGTGGGGTGGTGCTGCTGGTGTCTCTGCTGCTGCGACCCCACAACCTCCCGGTGCTGGCCTGCTGCCTGCTGGTCCAGACACTCATGGCCCGCTTCATCTGGAGCCCGCTGCACTACCGCCCCGCTCACACCAGCGTCATGCACTACTGGTTTGGACAGGCCTTCTTCTACTTCCAGGTCAGCAGGAACATGCAGCTATCTGACCCTCTCTCTGTTCCACTCACCCTCTCATCCTCACCTCCCTAACCTCACCCTGTCCTCCTCTCCATTCACCCTCTTCCTCTCCTCACACTCTCCCCTCTCCTCCTCACCCTTTTCTCCTGCCACTATCATCCTCTTCCCCTCCCTCGCTTCCTCCCCCTCTCTATTTGCTGAGGAGAAAGGAGCACCTCTTCCCTCTGAGCCAGGCTGATGAGGACCACTTGAGATCTCTCGCCAGTGTGCTGCCGAGTGTGAGTGTGTGAGTGTGTGTGAGTACAGTATGTGTGTGAATGAGAAAGTTGATATTTGTGGAGGTCAGGGTAACCCCACCAAGCAACTTTCCAAGATGGTCCTGTTCTCTCCTTCTCTCTCCTCCTCTCCTGTCTCTTCCTCTCCTGTCTTCCGCTCCCTTCCTTCTCTCTTTTCCTTTCCTCTCCTCTTCCTTTTCTCTCAGTGTTTCTGCTCTTGATGGGTGATGACCATCTCTGCTGTAGAGTCGTTAGCAGCATTGAGGGGTCAGGAATCTGCCACCACCACCAATTACCTCCTCAGCCGTCCAGCCGTGAAATTATAGACTGGAGTGCTGGCATTATGGAACAGCGGTATTGGCATTCTCCTGGCCCACTCCAGGCATCGCTGAACAGCCAATGTTCTGGCCTCTGATTGGTCCCCCAACAGTTGGCTGTCTGGGGCTTTCATGATAGAGCGATTACATTGATCCACCAGAATAATGTCGTTCTGTGGGCTTTGAAATGGATATTCATGACATGATCAAGCTGGTGGTGTCCCAGACATCACACACTCAACTAAACACACACACACACACACAGGTGAGACGTCTGTACTCAAACTAGGGTTTGAGAAGGAGCAGGGAGAGGGCCTCCTTCCACCTAATGGTCTGTGTCCCGTTCATCATGAGGGTTTCCTGGGAAGGTCTGTGTGTGTGTGTGTGTGTCCCCGCAGGGTAACTCCAACAACATCGCCAGCGTGGACATCTCTGTAGGCTTCGTGGGTTTGGAGAGTTACGTGGAAGCTCCTGCCATCTTCCTTACCGCCCTGACCACCTACGCTGGGCCTCTGCTCTGGGCCTGCCACCTGCTGTACTACCTCAGCACTCACTCTCACAGGTCAGCCCTCCTCCTCTTCCTCACTGTCACCTTTCTGCTGATTGGTTGATCCACAGAGGCAGCTGTTCCTAACCATGAGGCTGAATCACTTGAGTGGAAAATCACAACTCAGAACATTTGAATGAAATGATACATTTCACGTCCTTCCAGGTTAGAGTAGACCTTCATTTAAAATCGCCTGTGTTATCTGGAGTTAGTCGTGATGGGTGTGATGTGTTCATTTCTGGTTATTTGTTCCACTACTCCAGGCCAGCTCAGTAGCACATATAAAAGGTATTCTGATTGATTTAAAATGCTCTCTAAACCAGGTCTGTGTCCTGGAGACAGTTTTCATTCAAAGGTTGCTAAGACAAAAAGCTAAGTTATTCATGAGTGGAATTTTCATTTACTCCCTTCAATAGAATGGAAATTGAATTGACCCCGACCATAACATAAAACCTGAAGTTGAAAATGAAGGAGAGAGGAGGGAGGTGGAGGGCTGAGACTGTGATGAGTAGTCGCTAGCCTTGTGCTCTGATGCTCTAACCCAGACAGACATGCCCCCAGGTGGGTCAAAGATGCCAGCAGACCATCACAGCACATCCCCTTGATCTACAAGACTGGGCCCCGTGCTTTAATCCAGGACTAATTGATTGCCGTTATTCTCATTAAATTAATTGAAGATAATCATTAATTGAATGATTTATACATGATCCTTGATCTGCTGTACTTTCTACATGCACTTTAATGTTGGGAAAAAAGAAAAACTGTATTTAAACAGGTTGTCCAAAAAAAATTCCGCCAGCCTCCTCCCAGCCCCCCCCCAGCCCTCCACCAGCCTCCTCCCAGCCCCCCCACCAGCCTCCTCCCAGCCCCCCCACCAGCCTCCTCCCAGCCCCCCCCAGCCCTCCACCAGCCTCCTCCCAGCCCCCCCACCAGCCTCCTCCCAGCCCCCCCACCAGCCTCCTCCCAGCCCCCCCCAGCCCCCTCCCAGCCTCCTCCCAGCCCCCCCACCAGCCTCCTCCCAGCCCCCCCACCAGCCTCCTCCCAGCCCCCCCCAGCCCCCTCCCAGCCTCCTCCCAGCCCCCCCACCAGCCTCCTCCCAGCCCCCCCACCAGCCTCCTCCCAGCCCCCCCAGCCCCCTCCCAGCCTCCTCCCAGCCCCCCCACAGCCCCCTCCCAGCCCCCCCACCAGCCTCCTCCCAGCCCCCCCACCAGCCTCCTCCCAGCCCCTCCCAGCCTCCTCCCAGCCCCTCCCAGCCTCCTCCCAGCCCCCCCACCAGCCTCCTCCCAGCCCCCCCCAATCCCCCTCCCAGCCTCCTCCCAGCCCCCCCACCACCCTCCTCCCAGCCCCCCACCACCCTCCTCCCAGCCCCCCCACCAGCCTCCTCCCAGCCCCCCCACCAGCCTCCTCCCAGCCCCCCCAGCCCCCTCCCAGCCTCCTCCCAGCCCCCCCACCACCCTCCTCCCAGCCCCCCAGCCTCCTCCCAGCCCCCCCACCACCCTCCTCCCAGCCCCCCCACCAGCCTCCTTCCAGCCCCCCCAGCCCCCTCCCAGCCTCCTCCCAGCCCCCCCACCAGCCTCCTCCCAGCCCCCACCAGCCTCCTCCCAGCCCCCCCCCAGCCTCCTCCAAGCCCCCTCCCGGCCTCCCAGAGTGCAGTTAGAGATGAGAAACGAGTCTGAGCCTCTGACGGAGTCTGAGCCTCTAGGTCTGACACCATACAGCTCATTAGCTCCGTCAGCAGACCACAGACTGGAAATGGACTCTGATCAATAACTCCCAGTCTAAACCCACAAAGAGAGTTGGAGTGGGCGTTGAGAGGTCTGTGTGTGTGTAAGAGAGAGACAGTAGGACCAAACACTGCACTACATCTCACATCAACAAGATCATAAACATGGCGTTGGAGATGGTAACTAGCCCTAACCCATTGGAGATGGTATTAGACTTGCAAATGGTCTGGAATTGCTATTTTGTAAGTATTTGTGGTACATATGCATAATGAACCAAAACGTCTTCTGCCCATATCAAAAGTTTTTGATAATAGTACTTTTTGCTGATAAACACCTGTTTGAATACAGTCTCTAACCCTAACCCCAAACCTAACACTAACCCTACCCTAAACCTAACCCAACCCTCACCATAACCCTAACCCTCACCCTGACCTGCTGACTGGTGTCTTTGGTGTGTCTAAGCTGAGACAGACGACCTGGCTCTGGAGGCTTGAAAAATGAGTCAGACCCTGCTTCCTGATAACCAGGATGGTGGCATTCTGTGTGTGTGTTTGTGTGAGGGTGTGTGTAAACATTCAAATGTATGCATGTATATATTTATATACAATATAGTCGTGGACACTGGAGGCCCGGAAAGGCCGGCCTGTTTTCATTGCTGCTTGTGGGTTTAATTCAAGGACTGCCCTCTAAGGTCGTCTGTCCTCCTGCTGCTAGTGGCACACATACTAGATGTGAATAGATATGAGGCTGTTTAGAAGGTAGCAGGGCCTTGTGCAGCAGTCAGGCGGAGGCTGTATCTTGTCTGTTGCCTGCTTGTCTGACCCCCTCTGGGCTGTCTGTGGTCCAGACACATGGTGCAGAGCAGCTTTCCTCATGAAACACAACATGTACATGTTTGGAAAGAGACACAAAAACAGGAGTAGGGATGCGTATTGATAAGATTTTAACGATTCCGACTCCTTATCAATTCCTGCTTATCGATTCGATTCCTTATCGATTCTCTTATCGATGTTCCCCTCTACAGCCATAGGTCTGTGCATCCTGCACCCCCCCCCCCCCACACACACACACACACTCGTTCTAAACGAATTTCTCAAACTGGCTTTGACTGGCTCTGAAATGAGGTAATACCTACCACCTCTAGGCCTCTTCAGGCCTCTGTTTTCAAAACAAAATCTAGTCGGAGATAGAAACTCTCAGTTTCCTTGTGTTCAAGCTTCTATTACTCAACACCAGTAGGACTTACAGGGGTCCTAACAACAGGGGAAATAACTTCAGTGTCACCTTTCAAAAGAGACCATTTACATGCATGTACTCCAAATGGTTCAACAACAGCTTTCAATGTACGTTGGGTATGTTGTTTAGGCGTTTTCATGCACATTTAACAGGACTATTAAAAGGTTAAACAATTAAAATGCTAAGTTTAATAATGGATTAAAAATCCATCCAATATGCTCAGTTTAATAATGCGACACGCGAACGTTTGCTGATAACACACGCCGCCCCGATAACGTGAAATGATCAATAAGATCAATACTAATGGGAGACAAATGCCGGAGCTAAAATGTATGCTTCAAACGACGGGACAGAAGACGAGGTCGACTACACACAATAAAAGCAAATTGCTTCGTGATCACTTTTGAGCAGTTTAGCTCTACCTTAGATAGTTAGAGATGAAGCGCGAACGTTAGCTGCGCTGCTGCATGCATCGAACACATGACGTTCCAGTAATTTCATTCCATGCTGTGTGTTCAAATGCTTCTTCATATTTGTAGTATTTCCTCCCTTCGATGAAATAGACTTTTTACACGCGTTACAAGTGGCGTTGTTGTCATTTTGTCGTGTGAAATACAACCAAACTTTAGAACGCTTCTTCCTAGTTGCCATGTTTGCTGCATGCGCAAACTTTTATAGTTTATTCAGACAGACGTAGCATTTTAATTGTTTAACGGCACAGAGAATCGTTAACAGAATTGTTAAGGAATTTTGCTAACGATTCCAAGGAATCGATTCACTGGGAACCGGTTCTAAACAAGAACCTAAACAGGAGGACGTTTTATTCAATTCAATGTTTCTCCTCCTCTGTCTGCTACTCTCCTTCCCATTAGACTGGTCATTGTCGCCTCTTGTTTTCCTTCTTTCAAACTTTGTCTCCTTTTTTCCCCCATCTTACCTTCTGTTCATATTTTCATTAATATTTCCTGTCTTGTCTCCTCCTCTCTTCCCCTCCTCTCCTGCTTCAGGAGTTCAGTGGGGCTGGGTCATGGCTGCTACTGCTTGGCGGTGCTGCGGTCTGTTCCCGTGGCGACCTACGTGGTTCTGGTGACGGTGCTGCGGTACCACCTGTTCATCTGGAGCGTGTTCTCCCCCAAGCTGCTGTATGAAGCGCTGCACACGGTCATCACCGCCGGCCTCTGCCTGCTCTTCACCACCATGGAGCAGAGACACCCCAGCAGAGCCTAGCTCTACTGCTCTGCCTGGGAGGGACTGGAAGGGAGGGCTGGGGACTGGGTTTGGGTGACTGGACAGAACCAAGGACCCTCTCCCTGGTGGACAGGAGGCACGACGCATAAGAAACTGTGTGGATGGGACTGAAGTTCTGAGAATGTGTTTGGAAAAGCAATATACTTGATGACAGTTTTTGTAATAAATGCAGATGTCTAAAATCTGGATGTGTTCTAGTGGGACTGAGGGACTGCAGATTGCAGGGTTGGTGTTCTAATAATATTACTTTTGAAGGAGCACATTACTTCTGGCAGGGGCGCATACATCTATGGAATTGTTTTTATGTTATTTTATAGTGTGTTTGTTGTGCAGCACAGTAGTGGTGCGTTCACCTACCTCGATTACTCTAGTCTCCTTCATAGTAACTGCATTAAGATTCCACTCTTGCACTCTGTAAGTCAAGCCATCGATATAATGCAGTTTTCGTCAACAATTATATTATATTCCAATCGAGAAGGACATGATTAGGTTGATCAGGTTAATATCAGATTCTGATATTCTATTATCTTTTAATTGTGTAGTGTAAATCTTTCTTTCACTGAGAACTTTGATGTGGTGATATTTTGGAATACTATTTGTTTGTTTACAGATTACTTTTTGAATAGAGCTTGAAAGTAACAATAATCATAGATTCACTGGGTGAATCTTGCTGTAAATGTTCATATACTGTCTTGCTTGAAGGTTCCTTTATTTATTTTACTTTAATCTAATTAATTTGGTGTGATTCCCTTTCATTTATTGTCCATGTACCTGCGCTTGTGTTAAAACCTTCCTCAGGACAGATCCAAAGTGTTTCTACATAGTTGTCGATTTAGTTTATTGATGGGCACATTTAACTTATTGGACAAAGGGCTGTGCAGAGAATATGTGATCAGTCAGATATCCTGCAGCTATCTCCTGTGTGATTTTGTAAAGATGGAAATGGAGAATATTGGCTTTTGGATCATATTTCTGTAATTTTTTAGGGTGAAATGTCATGAATAATCTGACATCAGCATGTCTACTGTGGGAGAACTGTTTCTTTCATCCAAATAAAACATGCAAACATGAGCTCTCTTACATGTCCGCATTGCTGTTTTAACTTGACATAAACAATGTTTCTATGAAGGAACTTTCCATGTTAATCTAGTGTTTTTTAACACTTTGAGGATTGCCAGCGCCTCTAGTGGCACTGTAGGTATTGCAGCTATTTCAGTTCCAGCTGCAGAGCTGTGGTGTAGTGGGTTGAGAACAAGGGCCTAAACGACAACGACCTGGGTTCAAATCTAGCACAGAGCGTAGTGCCAAACACATCCGTGGGCCCAGATCCCTGTAACCGCAGCGCACTCCCTGACTGTCCAGATCCCTGTAACCGCAGCGCACTCCCTGACTGTCCAGATCCCTGTAACCGCAGCGCACTCCCTGTCTGTCCAGATCCCTGTAACCGCAGCGCACTCCCTGACTGTCCAGATCCCTGTAACCGCAGCGCACTCCCTGTCTGTCCAGATCCCCTCTCCCAGCTGTCTCTCCAGGTACCCAGCTGTCCAGATCCCCTCTCCCAGCTGTCTCTCCAGGTACCCAGCTGTCCAGATCCCCTCTCCTGTCTCTCCAGGTACCCAACTGTCCCACCAGGAAAGGCTCAACCAAGAGTCCCAAAATAAATTTACCTTTTATCAGTTTTATTTATAAGTCGAAGAGCAAAAATGTTGCTCTAAGATCCTTCAGACAGATAAACACAAGACCCCTCACACAGTAGGGGGTGAAACTGACTGTTTCATTCAAATAAATAACTTGTGTTGTCAAGTAAATCTACAATTCACGATGCATGTTTGGATATGTTGCGTCTTTGCTCCACAGCTTCACTCGTTGTAAACCAACCAATCAGCGCGCAGCTCATCTATATATTCATGAGCATAAAATAAAATATAAATAGCTAAAATATACAAATACAAATAGGGCAACATAGTGCAATATGGCAAGGTGTTAAGTGTTAAAGTCAGTGCGAGTCCTTGGCCTTGTTGAAGAGGCCAGCAGCGGATGGGAAGAAACTGTGGTGTGAGGTTTTGGTCCTGATGGACCGCAGCCTTCTGCCGGAGGGGAGTGGCTGAAACAGAGTGTGTCCAGGGTTGGGGAAGTTACAGTTACAATTATTACATCGTCATTTTTTTTTTTACTTGAATGAAAAAGTGTAGTCAGTACTTCAACTTTTACCATTTTTTTTTTAAACATGAGTATCTGTACTTCTACTTGAGTGAAGGATGTGTGTACTTTTGCCATCTCTGGATATAACACTGCACTGTACCATCTCTGGATATAACACTGCACTGTACCATCTCTGGATATAACACTGCACTGTACCATCTCTGCCTTCTGGAGATGCAGCCAGTCTCGGAGGCTGAGTTACTGCTACTGTACCCCTCCCTCGGCTGCCAGCCTCCAACATCGAATCGCCTGCCAGATGGAAACTGGAAGAAAGCCAAAAGATTTACTGTTGGGAGAGAAAAAGGGAGCTCTTTCTTAAATACAGCGTCTGCTGTTTATTGATTCAAGTGCAGCTGATCTGCAGCTGGTGTTCCCCCGCTCTCCTCTCCTGCTACCAGTCACTGTTCACCTCCTCCTCTCCTCTCCTGCTACCAGTCACTGTTCACCTCCTCCTCTCCTCTCCTGCTACCAGTCACTGTTCACCTCCTCCTCTCCTCTCCTGTTACCAGTCACTGTTCACCTCCTCCTCTCCTGTTACCAGTCACTGTTCACCTCCTCCTCCTCTCCTCTCCTGCTACCAGTCACTGTTCACCTCCTCCTCTCCTCCTTTCAGTCACTGTTCACCTCCTCCTCTCCTGCTACCAGTCACTGTTCACCTCCTCCTCTCCTCCTACCACTCACTGTTCACCTCCTCCTCTCCTGCTACCACTCACTGTTCACCTCCTCCTCTCCTGCTACCAGTCACTGTTCACCTCCTCCTCTCCTCCTACCACTCACTGTTCACCTCCTCCTCTCCTGCTACTAGTCACTGTTCACCTCCTCCTCTCCTGCTACCAGTCACTGTTCACCTCCTCCTCTCCTCCTACCAGTCACTGTTCACCTCCTCCTCTCCTGCTACCAGTCACTGTTCACCTCCTCCTCTCCTGCTACCAGTCACTGTTCACCTCCTCCTCTCCTGCTACCAGTCGCTGTTCACCTCCTCCTCTCCTGCTACCAGTCGCTGTTCACCTCCTCCTCTCCTGCTACCAGTCGCTGTTCACCTCCTCCTCTCCTGCTACCAGTCGCTGTTCACCTCCTCCTCTCCTGCTACCAGTCGCTGTTCACCTCCTCCTCTCCTCTCCTGCTACTAGTCACTGTTCACGTCCTCCTCTCCTGCTACCAGTCACTGTTCACCTTCTCCTCTCCTGCTACCAGTCGCTGTTCACCTCCTCCTCTCCTCCTACCACTCACTGTTCACCTCCTCCTCTCCTGCTACCAGTCATTGTTCACGTCCTCCTCTCCTGCTACCACTCACTGTTCACCTCCTCCTCTCCTGCTACTAGTCACTGTTCACCTCCTCCTCTCCTGCTACCAGTCACTGTTCACCTTCTCCTCTCCTGCTACCAGTCACTGTTCACCTCCTCCTCTCCTGCTACCAGTCGCTGTTCACCTCCTCCTCTCCTCTCCTGCTACCTCTCCTTCAAGCTACTCCACTCATTCCAGACGCAGCACATCAGCCCAGACGCAGCATTAGAATACAGCATGAAATTGCAGTTGATTACCTGTCAGGGCAGTTAAACAGTGTAGAAAATAGAGAGACCTAGTTCTGTACTGTCTGGCTTTGGGCTCCACAATAGGTTTGAGCTTGAATATTTTGCTGTTGAGTGTGCAATACTTTACCCACACTACGGCTGTGACAAAATAAGGATAATAGATTGGATTTCGATACACGGCTCAGTGTTGTTAGCCCCGCATATTGCAACACCAAACTTTTCACAAAGAGTAAGAATTATGCCGTGGAACCTCAGGATAAACAAATTACCCATGCCATCCCAACTTCATATTTAATTTATGGAATGCCTCGGTTCCTGACAAGGTTCATATTTATTCACATTATAACCTGGAGTCCCCATGCATAAGTCATGAGCTCAAACTCATTCTGAGTAGTTACCAGTTGTTCAGTGGAAGCCAGAGGGACCAGGAGGAGGGTGAACGGAGATGTGAATAAAAAAGCTAGATGGACATTCTTCTTCTGTGTCAGACTCTGGCCTCCGGTACAAACCCTGTATGCAAACTAGAGCAGGTATTTGGAGACAAACTCATTGTTGGTATAACAAAGAAGCTCTGTGCGTACGCATGACTTCCCTTGCATCCAGGGGCTCCGCTCTGGACGATAAGGAAGATCGTTTTAACCTTTCAACGGATGCAGCCTGACAGGAATCATTCTCATGCTAAACAAAATCATTTTGGGAAAGTTGACACTCCATTTTGTGTGTGCCGTCACCAAGTCCCCCGTGGCAGGTGTTCCCTGAACACAGACCTGAACTCCATGGCAGAGGGACTACATGTGGCATACAGCAGCTCAATTCTCTCCTTTACAGTGTTTAGTCTCTGTAATTGATTAGCCTGAAGTTTATCCACACATCAGTTTAGAAGGAATTATATCCATGAACTTAGTATTCACAAGTCATCCATGTCTTTGAGGGTTTGAAATGTGTCTATTTGGACACTATATACATGGTACTATACATATACTATACATGGTATATATCAGTAGCAAACCGTGACTCTTAAACCTTGGCCCTCTGACCCCAATTACTCGTCAGAAAAAAACACAATACAGCGCGCACACAGCATTAGGCCTACATGAAATTGTGTTGGTCATTACGCACTATTTGAGCCAGCCCAGCTGCACTATTTACAGTAATTGTGCATAATGACGTTGCGTTGGTACATTTAGCCTACAGATTGACCGGTCATTCTGCACAACACTATAACATCTAGGCTAGGCTAAGGCTACAAAACAGTGGCATGGCGGCCGAAAAGTTTTTATATAACATAGCCTACCTTTGATGATCTTTACTTGAAAACAAAGTCAATTTTCCTGTCCATTTGGATGAATTGGTTGATTGCTGGGTCATGCAACTGATCCTTTGCTTTTAATTTAAAATGTCCTCCTAAAATGTCCTGTAATTTTTTATGTCCTCCTCACTAGCGGGAACGTTACTCGCGGCTTCCGTTGTGAAGTGAACGAACAAGCTAACGTTAGAGCTAGCTAGTTTATCAGCTTGTGATCGCGTTCCCCACAGCGGGCGGTACTTTTCATAAAGTTAGCGATAACAAAGCACACCCATTTAGAGGGAAGATATGATTGGTCAATTTTACTGTCAATGGAAATTAGTCTTTCATTGAATAATTAATCGGCCCTCTGTAAATTCATAGCTGGACCACCAATCACAGAGCTGCAAAGCATTTTCCTCCCAAAAACGGAGGCAGCAAAATTCTGATAGGGTGACAAAAGGGGATTTGTCTGCTGATCCCTCTTGTTTGCTGATCTCCCCTGTCTGCTGATATCCCCTGTTTGCTGATCTCCCCTGTCTGCTGATCTCCCCTGTCTGTCTGCTAACCTCTACTGTCTGTCTGCTGATCTCCCCTGTCTGCTGATCCCCCCTGTCTGCTGAGCTCCCCTGTCTGTCTGCTGATCTCCCCTGTCTGTCTGCTGATCCCCCCTGTCTGAGCATGTGCACCCCACATCAACATATGATTCATGCCAGACACCTCTATGGGTAATGACTACAGTGTTGGAAGTCCATTTTGACTGTAATGACTAATTGAACTTCAGCATGATCAGGTCACAGGCGGTTGTTGATTGGTACTGAGAGAATGACATACCTCTGCCTTAAGACAAGGCTAGGCATGGCCAGATCATTGGCTCTCAGGATAATTAAAGTTTGTCAGGCAGGATTTAGCAAGCTGAGGCATCTCAGACTGGGAATTACTGTGGTCAAGGCACTTGATCTGTTTTACATTAAGCTCAAAAGGTGCCTTTGTGTGTGGCTGTAAGCATCCAGATTGGCGGTTCTGTCTCTGGGGGCAGCATGTCTGGTTGGAGTTAGCCTGCCGGCCACGTTCTTCAACCACAGCATGCATGGACACGCTCAGAGGTTTTACTAAGCAGATCATCTCTATGAAACTGCGCTTCTTTGTTTTTGACCTCATCAAAAAGTGGAGCAGGTCTTTTTCTCTCTGCCCTCCCCACGCATTCCTCAGGTTCACCCTGCAACAAGACAGAGGAACTATAGACAATCACAGGCAAGCAGATGCTTATCCACAGCTCCAAGACGGCTTGTTCAGAGGCTGTCTTGTTCCGAGGCTGACAGTTGGAAAGGCCCAGGTCGCCACAGAGATAGCAGCCCTCCTGAATTTGGAGACAGTCCTTTATTGTACAAAAGATCAATTCTGTCTCGCTCCATTTGCTCTCTGCGTCGGCCCACTTTGTTCCTTCAGATCCTCTTAGCAGGAAGTGAAAAGTGATGATGTCACTCAGACCTGCAAACCTACAAGCCAAGTGGATTAGCTCACATTCAGCCCAGTGTTCACTCAGCCTGATAAATGAATATGTTTCAGTAAGTAACACGGTCTGATATGGGAAGTGGTAGGTTTTGAACCGTTTGTTGTCTGGAAAACTGGAAGCTGGCAGCACTTCCTCAGCTATGATAGTGGAGACTGGGGTTGATTTGTTACACTGATTAATTTACTTGATTGCAAGCAGCAAAGTGGGTGTCTTAAAAATAATAAAACATGTCATATTGGATGAGACCCTGAGCCACTAGATATGGAGTTTCTACTGTGCTTGCTCTTAGCGTGTCATCCTGTGAGCTGTGAAACATCACTTCTTCCATCTCTTAAGACATCCAGCCTGGATTCCTCTCCACTTTTTTGGGTGAAGCCGCAAAAGAGGCTTCTGGGTAATATGCTAATGAACCTAACACTACAAAATAGATGTTATCACTGTTGTTAGTGCAATCATTGATCACTTACTATTTTGACACCTACCCAAGTCAGACTGTTAAAATTCCATATGCTACACATTTATTTATTTTGACACCATAATATAGTTCACCTTTCTGACTAAATTACATTTAATTACTTTTGACGCGTCAAATCTAACTCTAAAACTGAGGAAGTTATAGATTCCAAAGTTGAAGAAAAGAACAATAGCGTGCAACCACACTAACAAGGCTAATGGCCTGGAAGCACACACAAGGGTAATGAACCACATTTTTTCCACGGAAATGCCCATTGTTGGCTTTCAGAAGGCACTGGAACGCCTCCAAAGGGAACTGTTCCTGTCAGCTCTGCACAGTGTGTTTAATGAAAGGCTTTTAGGGACGATTGATTTTATCTAAGTGTAGTTTTTTTTACCCTTCAAAAATGTTACCCGGGATGGGAAGCAGAGATACTGAGGTATGTACCACCCTCAGCTCATACAGTACTCACAATGCCCTACCTGCCAAGGCTGGGGCCTACCACAGGTAGACTAGAGGATACCAGACCACAGGTAGACGAGGGGTCTACTATATATACCTAACCCTACCTTGAACCACCTTTCCCTTTCAGACTCCCTGGCGTATCCTCCATCTCTGCAGCGTAATCACCCCATCGCTCTGGGAGTTATGCAAGTCAGCCTTTTCTTCTTTGTGTGGACATAGTAACGTTGGCTGCATCATTAAACTAATGCAACTTGGCTATCCAAGACAGCACCTTTGATCAGAACAAAAAGAGCCAAAGATGAAAAACTCCACTTAACATTTCAACCTGCATTCGCTGTTTATCAGCTACAGTAGCACAAAGCATGATCTTGAATACTGTGCGTGTCCACAACAGCGGAGCGGGGCGTCGGCTTCCAATTCATTTTCAATGAAACCGGGCATTGAAGCTCGCGTAGGGCATCAGAATGGGCATTGTGGGAAGGCGAGCGGAGCGTTGCGAGTTGACGTTTCTCAACTTTATGTAAATGAGGAGCGTTAAACGCTAGCGTTGGCCAATCGGATTGGTTTCTTGTTTTAGGTAACGTAGCAACCTTGATCATGGTAAACATTGCTAGGTTTCAGTTTCAAAATGGATGAGAAATGTATCGTGTGTGGCTGCACAACCAGTCCTGTTCATGTTACGGGTATGTAACAGACGTAGCCACGCACCACCATCATAACAAGGGTTAGGGTTCGCCACTCACTGGGTTCGAACGCTCAACGTCTGACTTGCCAAGTGCGACCACTACCAACTACGCCAAAGAAAAGCTAGCTCTTCGTTAACGCGGGTGGCCTGCTACATACCTGAGGAGTGAGTTCCACGGTTTTCACACCGTTACATTCAGAACAAAGTTACGTAATGTGATGAGCCTGAATTTAAAGATTACATTAAAATAAAAATGCATGGTGCAGGGTTGCCGATGTTTTCAGTGTCCCTGGTAGGTTTTTATACTTTTAAATTCAGTCTTGTCACATTATGTGACTGTTCTGTGCCACTGCTAGCTCGCTAGCCCAGCCAACACACGACTGGTTAAGTGACCGGTGGCGTAACACGTAGTCTACTGTAATCGTGCACCAGTAAAATATTGTGTATTTTTACACAAAATGTTGTGTAAAAGTGGTATTTTGATCAATATTGTGAGTACATAAACCCAAGTCTGAACGCTTGGCCATGACTATAACAGTGACCTTAGAGAACTACAACTCTGTATTAACTTGTCTAACAAGCCCCCGAGAGTGGTGTACTGTGGGCGGTTCAGAGCGTTAAAAAACGATGTAGTGGACACGTAGGGTAGGCTAGTAAACTCAACTTTTTAAAGCTATTAAACTCAAATTTACATTTAGTCATTTAGCAGACGCTCTTATCCCGAGCGACTTACAGTAAGTACAGGGACATTCCCCCGGGACAAGTAGGGTGAAGTGCCTTGCCCAAGGACACAACGTCATTTTTCACAGCCGGCAATCGAACCGGCAACCTTCAGATTACTAGCCCGATTCCTTAACCGCTCAGCCACCAATATACCCAATGGAAATAATTACTTTCTGTTTTATGTTTGCAGGCTAAAGTAGCACCGGTTTTCATTAACATAAATTATGTTATTTTATGTTACATTGCAAAACAATTATGTCACATCTATAATTCGATAGTTGATCCATGTCTTTTTACCCTTTGTCCCTTTCTCTTCTTATAGAGTGATATGAACAACTACTAATATGTTGTCTGTTTAAACTTGAATACACCCTGAGGCAAAAGCTGAGTCACCTCAGGCCCATCCTGCAGCACAACAGCAAGGCAGAGCACAGTAACACAGCTAACTCAACAGCAAGGCAGAGCACAGTAACACAGCTAACTCAACAGCAAGGCAGAGCCCAGTAACACAGCTAACTCAACAGCAAGGCAGAGCCCAGTAACACAGCTAACTCAACAGCAAGGCAGAGCACAGTAACACAGCTAACTCAACAGCAAGGCAGAGCCCAGTAACACAGCTAACTCAACAGCAAGGCAGAGCCCAGTAACACAGCTAACTCAACAGCAAGGCAGAGCCCAGTAACACAGCTAACTCAACAGCAAGGCAGAGCACAGTAACACAGCTAACTCAACAGCAAGGCAGAGCCCAGTAACACAGCTAACTCAACAGCAAGGCAGAGCCCAGTAACACAGCTAACTCAGTGAGCCTTCATGCTGTTCTCAGTAACTGAGTATAGCTAACACAGTAACACAGCAGAGTACAAAACACAGTAACACAGAGTACATAGAGTTACAGCAGAGTACATGAGCTGAGTAGGCTACATAGCTAACAGCAGAGTACATAACTAACAGCTGAATAGGCTACATAGCTAACAGCTGAATAGACTACATAGCTAACAGCAGAGTACATAGCTAACAGCTAAGTACATAGCTAACAGCTGAATAGGCTACATAGCTAACTTCTGAGTAGAGCTTGCACACTGTCCTTGACCTCCTTGCTATAAAACTGGCTGGTAACAATCAACGCTGTAGATTAAAGTAAGAAGACGGGTGCCACCGTTGGCCAGGTATTCTCAGTAATCATCCAATCAAGTCGACCCTGAGATTTGCATCTCTGCAGTTGTGACAATGTCAGAACTAACTATGATGGAATCGAAAGGCTTAAAGAAGACAAGTTTAGATGTATGATGTCATTCCACGGCAAACTAAGAGTAGCCTACACCTGTCTCATTAGATGGTCTCAAACTAAATGTATTTCACTATTATTTCCGTGTCAACTATTAGAATGAAGGTTTTTGTCCACTGCTCCTAAAAGAGGAACTGAAAACACCTAGTAACAGAGCAGTTCCAGTGCTCGTGTCAGAACAGAAAGCTCATATGAGTGATGAGACAGACCAAGAGTATCGTTAGACCCTTTTTACTGGGGCACGTGCCCCAGTATAAATCTGCTGGGCCCCAGTAAAATCTGAAGTTTGAATTTTAACTATTTACTTTATTAGTCAGTGCATTCATTTAGATTGATAATCCCGGAAAGAATAAACACAGTATCCCAATACACGCTTGAAAAATCAAAGCAGTTTAACCAAAAACACAAACTGATGCCCGCAGAATTCCATGTCAGCGAGCTCTTCTGAACTTGCCAAATAGCCACTGCAGCACGCAGACAGAAGTCCAGGTGTCGGACTCGGCACACAAGTCAGAATTGAGGTAGTTTCTAAATGATAAGCCTACCGATCATCTTATTTTGACAAAAACAATATTACATGAAGCTAAAAAAACAGTATTTGCGCTCAAATGAATGCAGAAAAAAATGTGCACGCTCGCATTAACTATTGATGATGTCTCTGCTAAAGCTGATATCAAACTTGCGTCCCTGAACTGTTGTATAGTGGGTTAAGCAAGTGGAGTTTCTATAGCCTAGTAGTGCATTGTGCGCAGCAAGCTTGGAAGAAAAAAAAGGTTATGAATAGGGGGCCTGTGCCCCAGTAGGGCTTTATGTCTAACAACGCCCCTGAGACAGACCCACCCTGTGAGTCACGTTCAGGTGAGAACTGCTGACATCTGCTCTCCGCTCAGCACTGAACACACTACCGTTACACTACCGGCAACACAGCACGGCCACGAGTTGTTCTATGCATGACGTGTTTAAATAACTATGCTGTCATCCACTCTAGGTCCATGTTTACAGTTTGACAGTTTGCTGGAGGGTGTAACAGGGAGGCAGTGGGCTAATGGGGCATTGAAAAAGTGGTGGTTTAAGTTTATTTATTCAGGTTTGCAGACTTATGATGTCAACATTGGATAAGAGTAAATACACGTTTATTGATATGGTAAGGAACAATAAACAACAACCTATTGGAGCATATGAGTGTTTACAATCTGAAAGCAACACAAACGCTGCTTTGATATCTTAAATTGTATGGTAACATCTCAAAGTAGGGACTTTTCTTTTTCCAAACACCGTTGACTATGCTGTAAGATAGTCGAGTGATGATGGAAATAGCCTAATTTATAGACAGCATGTTCTTGTTGCATATTGTCAATGGACTAGGCACCGACTCTTGCTGAAAAATTAGCTACGCATGAGAGCTCACAATGCTGTGATGAATGAAATCCAGTTTTTAAAGAAAATTGCCCTTTCTCTTCATACAGAGTATCTTACTCTGTGGGGTAAAAGCCAGTGATTGTCACTGCAGAATTTGGAACTGAGGGACTAAGATTTGCTAGACTATTTGTTGCTTTCTTCTCCAGGGAAAATGTCTTCATACGCGGGCGGTAGTTCACTCGGAAGCCGGTAAGAAAAGGGATAGGAATGATTTAGTTCAGGATCCGTAGGCGAATAACCCGGGAGTTCGACTGACGGGTGTCCCCCGCATTGTACCTCCACTCCAGCTTCATCAAACACATGAAAAACACCCAAGTTTATATAGGAAACAGGCTGAAATTCTGCAGAGGAGAAATCCTGTTCTTCGTTAAATATAATAGCCCCCGTACTCTGTCTCTGAGATTGCCTCCGTCTGTAAAACTGCGCTGTTTTATATTTTTTTATAATAATCAAGTTCATAAGCCCGAGGAGGCATTCCAAAGTGCTAAGAATGGTTGAGATAACTAGCCCCCTCTGATATTCCTTTAGTTGCTCGCACATGTGGTTTAAATCCACTGAGTGCAGGCAATAGTGTGAATATTTCCGCTCTACCAGAGACACCGTGTCCCCGTCCACCACGGCGCCAGAGAAGGCTGTGAGAACTCCTAGCAAGAACACCAGGATCCCCAAGAGGAAAAAATTCCGACACCCGGGCTTCCCTTTGCAACAAAACAGCGCAAAGCCTAGGAGCGCCTGGCCGAGAGCGATAAGTATCCCGGAGTAGAAGGCTCCGGCCGCAGTGCCCAGATGGAAATGCACTTTTACTCTGGTGCCCATCGCGATGCATTTGAATCCAACAACAACTTCGCTCACGGCACAGAGGAAGAGGAGGGTGCTGGAGATGATGGTACACAGTCCTTTCCCACTCAACTTCATTATATTCCTCCTCTACCTCTCCCGGTCCCTCTTGCTCCCTCATCCTCCCGCGTCCTCCTCGTCTGCCCCTCGCGAAGCGCTGTCAGACTGTGACATGATACGCCGGTGACAGCTATTCAGAACGAGGATCTCCAGTAGTGCATGCGCTCTCTCGCTTTTCCGCTGCTTCATGAATGTATTAATTATTAATAGAAAGAATGGTTTGTTTCTGCGGTAAAGACCCCCCAAATCCAACCCTGTGGTAATGAATACCTTCATGACACTCCTATCCCATCAAGTTATACCAGGATTATAGGCATCCCTCCGGTGCTCACGTCGCGTGAGGGTGATGGCGTTCATAGAATTTCTTCACCATGCTGCAGAGAAGCGGCAGAGATCAAACCATGTCTGGAAACCTGGGAGTTAAGACTTGGATCTTTCATGGGGTTTTGTGACACACAACATAGGCCAGTGAGTAGCGTGTACCAAACTGTCCATGGTACTAAACCTGTGGCCGGCTGTTGCCTCTAACGATGAAAGAGACTGGCTTGGTATCCTAATGGCATTTTGAGAAAACAGCATTGTTTTCGAAAAATATCTTTTTAACGTTTTTTGATGGCCAACATTGGAGAAGACAAAAACCCTACACAGATTTAGAGCCTCTTGGGGATTTAGGATTGACACTTGTAGCCTAGCTGGAGCAGTTTACTCTGTTTATTATTATATATGTATATATTTTACAAGCCAGAACACCACTTACACTAAAATATGTATGTGGCTTAATATCAGCCTGTGTTGTGACTCATGTGTTCTTAACTAATTTCATTTCTAGTTCCATTAAGATGCATTAGCTCTTTTCAATTCACCTAATGGTAGATGATGTGATTAGTGCCTCAAGCAGCAAAGTGGAAACATGACTGAAAGAAGACCTTCAAGGCATCATGGTTCACACAAAAATTCAAGAGAAGACTGCCTAGTTTACAATATTCATGTATTCAGGCTTTTTCTTGCATAAAAAACATTGTAGGAGTACAGCAGACATGAATATAGTTACACTGTATTCTGCAAAAAAGCTAGATGCATTGACAACAAAGGTGACCCACTTCTTTAACATGATACATACGTGATATCTGGGTACAGCAGGGGTAGCTCCCCTGCTCAGCAGGTGTGTCTGGACACCAGCAAGGACCCTACAGAGAGCACTGGCTCACATCCTGACTACCTCGTCACGTAAAAACAGCAGAACTATCCTGGTTACAGCCTTTCACCTAAACAACATGGCGATGCTGAACTACTGGTTAACAAGCAGCGACCTGGAGATAGAGGGATGGAGGGGAGGTGGAGGGATGGAGGGATAGAGGGGATGAAGGTATGGAAGGAGGTGGAGGGTTGGGGGGATGAGGGGGATGGAGAGGGTGGGGCAGACAGGGAAATGGAGGTGATAGTGAGGTGGGGAGGTTCGGGGGACTGCTCCTCAGCTGCTGGTCTCTCCCTCGGGCCCGGGAGCAGAGTCTGGGGCCACCTCGGACCTCACCACAGGTCCGTATTTACCCTCCAGGGACCGGCCCACGTACCTCCAGTACTCCCTACGGATTGTATCCTTCTCCTGGGATAGGACCTCGCACAGCTGGGGGGAGACAGAGACGTGGGTCTAGGGGGTCAGGGGAGGGGGGGCTGGGGTCAGGGGAGGTAGAGTACAACAGAGGGCAGTGTTGAGGAGCTGTGTTACCTCCAGGGCCCTGCTCAGGCACTCCTCCTGGGGGCTGGAGGAGCACTCCAGCGCGTCCTCGTAGCTGTCCACCAGGAAGGCCAGCAGGTAGGGGGAGCAGTGGGTCTGCCTGAGCTCCAGCACCTGCTCCAGCAGGCCAGGGTGGGTCGACAGGCCGCGGTCCTGCAGGATCCTGGACATACGTCAGAGGACAGTTACAAGTCAGCGGAGAGTTACCAGTCAGCGGAGAGTTACCAGTCAGGGGGGAGTTACCAGTCAAGGGAGTTACCAGTCAGGGGGGGGTTCCAGTCAGGGGAGTCTCATCGTTATGTGGGTGGCACATTTATCAACATAGTTATTGTCATGCACAGTGTGTTTATATTTTGTCAAATGTTTGTCAATCAATGTGGAAGAGCCCGTGGCCGAGCGGCACAGCAGGATGCCTCCCCCACGGCCATGCCGACCCCGCCACTGACGCTCAAACAGCGGTCTAATCTCAGTCTCTCCAAGTACTCATGAAACCAAGAGAGTACTGCCATCTGCTGGAGCATGCTAGGAGCTGTTGTGTCATGTTTACTCAGTGTGTGAATGTATGAGGATATTATATTTGTAAATGTTGAAATCATCTGTATTTAATTTAATTAACCCTCGTGCTGCCTTCGGGTCACATGACCCAAAGGTTCATAACGAACCATTGTTGTGTTTACCCAATTTTACCCAATACAAAAACAAATAAAAATCATTTTCTTTTAACCATTCCAATGTGGGGGGTCTGAGACAGCCCGACAGTTAAAAGAAAATGCTTCACTTTGTTTTTGTATGAGGTAAATTTGTCGCAATACGACGGTGGGTCACAATGACTGATGGGTCAGAATGACCCGAAGATAACACAAGGGTTAAGGAACTCACCCTTTCAGATAATTCCATGCACTTTCATTGTGCGGAGCTTTCTTTATTTGTTTGAGACAATACCTTCAGCAAACAGAAAAACAAATGTATTACATATGTATGGATAAGACACACTGCCTGTACAAATTCAACTAATTAAAGACAATAATTTCTATGTAAGATTAAAGAGGATTCCAGGTATGAATTAACAAACTTACTGAACTTCCCTGTCCAGTACGGTTGGGTCAGAGTAGCCAGTCGTGTGGGAGATGACAAAGTGCCTCTGGTTCCAGGCGGAGTTGTTCCTCACATCCTCCTCCAGCAGCTGGTCCACATAGTCCAGTTCCCTATCCCACAGGCTGTACTCCTGGGGAGGACACATGATCACCACCCCCTCAGTTTACTGTTTCAAGCCTCCATCCATTAATAATAATTTAATCATGTATTGTGCCGGTGCTTTTTATACTGTGCTTCCCCCATCCCCATGAATCAATAATAAGCACAATCAAATCAGACTATGTTCAAATACTGATACTCCATGTATAAATCCTGACCATGTATGAATCTTGAGGCTGCTACCTGGATGACCCACTGCCTGTGCTGCCATGCGTGGTAGTTCTTGGCATCCTGGTTCAGGATGTCTGCTATGAACTCCAGCTCCTCCGAAGGGTCGTTCAGCCACTCCACCACAATGCGTCTGTGATGCCTGGAGACCAGGGGTCAGAGAAAGGTCACAGGGAGCAGATAGGGTAGCGAGCATGCAGTATGGACAAGCTCACGATGGTCATATTTCTCTCTGCCATAGCGCAGGGACCTGGGTTCAAATCCATCCCGAGGTCATGTCCACCATGTCTTCCCTTCTCTCCTTCCCTGCTTTCCTGTCTGTCTCTATGAATAAAGTTGACAACAAAAGGACACACAAAAAGGACTGCAGCACCGTGGCATCCAAGCCAGGGCTGCTACCTTGCGGGAGCTCACCAGACTTGGTAGTTTTTTGGCTGGTCCTCGATGATAGCTGTAATGTAGTTCATCTCCTCCCGAAGGTCCTTATCCAGAGCCTGCAGCAAGACTCTACGATAGTGCCTGCAGATTCACACGAAGGAAGTCAGCACTTGCAATCTTTGTTTTCTTTTTTCATTCAACTTGAAATGTTTTGGTTTTTATGTGATGAGCTGGTAGAGTGACGTGTGGCTTCATTACCATACGGTATAATTTGCTGCGTTCAGTTCAATGGCCTCTGCAGTGAGTGAGAGGGCTCTTTCACTTTTCTCGTCATTCTTCAGTAATGCTCGGAAATAGTCATATACATCCGTGACTGTGGGAAAGAACATGCAGCAGTAAAATTATACATTATTGCAACTTGTCTTTTGGTCGAATATTGATGATTGAGGGAATAAAGAAAAACGTAGAGCTAGGTATATACTTTGCTCGTTAGACTGTGACCATTTTACGTCACACTTACACTTGTCAGAGTACGCTATCTTCACAACAGGATTGGGTCCGTCATCTTGTGGAACGCCCTCTAAATCCGACCACTCTTTCCTATCTCTGTCGAGGAAAATAAATTCAGATCATTCAGGTTCCCAATCCGCAATCGTATGGCATGCTGGTTTGTTTTAAGTCAACTATGCTAGCAGTTAGAGCTAGCTAGGAGTAGTGGCACTTCGGCAGATTTGGCACCTCGGCAGATTTTCGGTGACCCTTAAGACTACTAGTTAGATCTAAGACCCGTTTATGGATGTTGCTTGAAGCTGTCAAGACAACAAATCTTTCCCACCAAAGCCAACTAGCAGCTAAACAAATACAGTGCTAGTTAGCTAGAGAAGAAGAGAAGGCTATGCAAATCCGGAGCATTATGATGCTCATCATATTGGCCAGTTACCGTATATTGCTAGCTAGCTAGCGAGCTAACTTAATTTACCTATAAAAGACATATCGGAAAGGGTTCACGTAATCGGCTTCAGGCTCCTCTTCAAAATCCACTTCGCCCTCATTATCCTCTTGAAATTCCGAGGGTATCCCATAATTGTCTTCTAGACCGGACATTTCTAGTTAACTCGCACAATAGTTTATGCTAGCCGAGTTTGCTAGGAAATCTTCTTCTTGTGATTTTAATGGCAGGTTGCAACCAACGTTTCTGAGGTGCATCATCGCCACCTACTGTTCGGGTGGGAAGTCGGTGGCATACACAATCTCAAAATAAACCCCAAAGATCAACACAATAAATAAAATAAACACCTATATGCTAACCCCCACCGTTGTTTAAAGGAGAGGTCAGTCCTAGGACACTGCAATCTATGATGTCCAGAAGTACACCTACACATTTCCACTGCTCTTTTCAATTCCCACAGTATTAATTTTAGTTCATGTTTTTACCTCTCATGTACCCTGTACTTATTTGCAATGTCATTTTCCGATACAGCTTTTCTTTTTTTGTTTGATGGTTAACAAGAGAACTGGTTCCTCCTCTTCAGTTCTTGAGGCTACATCCCGATAACATCAACTTGAGTTACTTTCAATTTAGGAAACAGATTGGTGCATGACACAAAATGCAATATTACTTTTCAGTGTCATGCACCAGTAACAGTGAATTGGTTTTTCCAGTGTCATGGACCAGTAACTTGTTTTTTTTATTAACATTATTCAACATTGAAACAATGTTGTCCTTGACAGCAATGACAAAGAAATAAAATCATATTTCAATGTACTTTTTATTAGATTTCAGCTGCCAAATCCATATAAAAAATACATTTGTATTCATTGAAGTTGTATAGCATGATGGGGAAATCACAAAAGGTGGAAACAAAAACAACTATTAATTTCAACTAACCTACAATAAACCCTAAACAACCATTAGTATGGACGGAAGTGCAATACAACCAAATAAGTGGTATCTAATTTAAGTACCAGATTATTATGTTTAGGGGGGCAAATGGAAATGGCAAACAATCACTGTTTGCCATTTCCATTGATAGGCTGTTTCTTGTACTCGTCAGAGTCAGTGAAGGCCTTGATTTTAGGTCGAGCCGACATCTTTCCTACAAAGCTCTTCAGGGAAGGAAAGCTCTCCAGGCAGCAGTCGCACAGGACCAGGTGGTTGAGCAGGATATCAAACAGATTGTAGTCAGCAAAGGAAACCTTGAAAAGATAACACACACAAACACAGGGGATAAAGTCTCCAGATGCTCTCATGAATAAACTTTCACCTAGTCTGGCAGGATGAGTACCTTATCACCAACAAGAAAACCTGTCTTGTTGCGAGCCATAACAGCCTCAAACTTGGAGAGGTGGTCAGGCAGGTCTTTCAGGTACTGATCCTTTCCAGTTTCCTGTCAGAGTTGAATGAATAAATAAAATGAGTCAATGCCATGGTGATAAAACACTTAATAACCACTTGAGCAGTTGCCCAGTAATCTACATGACAACAATGTAGAGATGTTTTAGATCTCAATACAGCCATCGAACCGATTATGAAAACCAGACGGACTGAAGGTGCTTCAGATGTGGTGAGATAAGTCAGCAAAGCTTAACTGCTCTAACAGCCAAGAGTCAACTCCTACTCTTCTGCAGGAGACAGGATACCAGAGCTACATCCCATACGTACGTATTCCTGGTAAATCAGGCGACCGTATTTGAGACGCAGATCTTCCACGCCATCGTTCATCATGTCGATGAGAGACGCCTCCTTAGCGTCCTTCCCATACGCCCCTGAAGACAACAGCAACTCTTTACACTCCTGATTCATGTAGCAACATCAAAAATAGTTCAGCAGAAACATTCAAGTAATAAATGTGTAGTTCAACAGTATTTCATTATGCAAGGTCTTCTTATACCAGCTTTTGTTTAAATACAAATTAGAGCCTGTAAATGGATTGTTATATATGGGTTTAAATGGAAAATTACTCATTTAGAAGACACTTCTATCCAAAGTGACTTACAAATTGTTTCTAGTATCTGCAGGGGGATGTGGGTTAGTGTGGGACTCAAAACCTACTATGCAATTTACACACTGCGAAGCATTGCAGGATAGTAGTGATTCAGTACATGCGCCTAATAAGAATATAAAATAAGAGTCTTGGTCTATAAAAATTATGTACAATGAATTATTGATCTTATATCAATGAGAGTGAAGATGCACATCACCATGATTGCGACCCAAGTGTCTCAGAATGGCGTTTGACTGAAACAAAGCCAAATCTCCATCCTCAAACTTGGGCAACTGGCCAAAAACCTAAAAACAACAAAAATAGTTCAGTCAATTGTAAACACATTATGCACAGGTGTCAGGTTTACATTATAATCAGTGAAGATATATAAAACAAACTATTATAAATCTGTGAAAATTAAAAAGAGAAGATATTTCACTCACACACGTGGCTTTTAGGTCTCCCTTCATCCAGTCTTCGAAGTTGACGACAATGTCTGTCCACTGCTGGCTCTGGTCCGCCAGCATAATCTTGGCAGCACTACCGCGCCCTGTCACACAAAACATCTCTTTGGCACACAGACTAAAGTAATCATAGGATTATCAATTTTTGTTGCTTGCTTTTTTCTACAGGTACACCATTGCACTTTTTGAGGATCATGTTGTTTAATTGTAACTTGTTTAACTACATGCTCTTATGGTTCTTCCCTTTGGGACTTATTTGGTTTTCACAGTGTATGCTTCATGTTTTGGCTACCCGCAATGTTTGGGGCTATGTCGTTGTTATGATCTATGACCTATGCACTTTTGTAAAGCTCTCTCTTGGAAGTCGCTTTAGATAGAAGCGTCTGCTAAATGCATAAATGTAAATAGGAAGCCAAAGCGCAGTCATATTTATTGGTGAAATGAAATGTTTTTGATACTTTTTACATAAATACATTCAGACTAATTTCTCCTTTATTTTGTCTCAACAATGTCGGGTAAGGGTGGCCCATTAGTGTCGGCCTATGAATGCCTGTGTCACATGAAATACTCTAGGGCTAGCTCCAGGGAAGGGATTGGAGGAGAGGAAGATAATCTCTCTAGTGTATCAAATTCCTACGAGGCCAAATCATCTGAATAGAACAACAATGTAGATGTTAGCTAATTATTTCATTGCAAAGTAATGCAATGAAATAAGTCGATTAATCAGACAAAAGTCAAGCGCCAAGTGGAAAAGAGGTTTGCCCCTGGAGTCATGTGCTCAAGATCATGTGGCATTATGGTTTGACAAATACATTCATTTCTCTATTCTTTACACATACCTCGTACAGCAAAGTAAGTGATAGTGTAGGGTGGCACTATAGGGGTGATAAAGGAGATGAGTCACATAGGGGAAATACAGTATTTTGCATCACATATTGTATCCGGACATTCAAGCGCTACTCAGACAACTTAGTAGTTCTCTAACAAATCAGGACACTAACTCAAACGAGCACACTGCGTCGCGACCCGTGTTACATAACGATCAAGACACGTGTCTTGTGTAGGCATAACATGTAGCCTAAGCCGTCCTTACAAATGCGATAACACTCACTTTATAACCGTACATTCACTAAAGCATTCGATAAGCGATTGCGCTGCTTAGAAACCTCTACAACTATGGCAGTTAACTAAATGACAAAGCTAGAACTAGCAATGTGCACAGAGCAATACTTGCACACTGTATATTACATTAATATTGCAAAAATACGAAATTTGCAACTTACTTGTGGAGGCAAAAGGGAATGTTGGTTAGGTTGACTGCGTTAGTGACGGAGTGCGTTTGGAAACAAAAGTCTGGAAATTTAAAGCGACGGACAAAAGCGATCTTAGAGACGCCCATCTCTATGTGCTGAGTCATTCTGACTGCTAATTGGTCTATTAGGACAAAGTTGAACTCCCCGAGCAAAGTGTGCACTTTGAAAGAAGTAGTTCCTAAGCAACGTGTTTATTTTTTATGTATGAGATACATTGCGGTTTATTGACAATACCACCGCTGGTGAATGCCCTATTCAAAACTGTTCTAACAAAACAAAGTCAAAACGTTTCCTACATGTACTTCGCATAACTTTTAGCCCATTTCTTCCACTCCCTCACACGAACCTTATTTTATTATGCATACATGCAATGTTGGAATGTGCATAGGAGTGTCAGGTAAAATGCCTCCGGGTAGCAGATTAATTGAAAATTCAAAGAAAATCTTACAACCTAACAGTGAAAGTGTTTTGTTGCTATATTGTAGCATAAATGTTTGTCTGCTGTGCCAGACCATCTCCAGTGTCCCCTGTTCCTGCATAGTGTGTAGAGACTGGGTTCAGTTGGGTGCCCAGTTTGTGGATGATTAAGGAGAGTTCTTCTGTGACCTGAGACTTATCTTCCAAGAGCTCGTAGCGAAGACTCGAGATGTCCTGTTTGATCTCTTTAAGTTCCCCTAGATCAGGGATGTGGACCAACAGGAGAGGAAGGACAGAGACAACGAGAACAAAGGACAACACTATGAGACAGTGTGACTGTGAGGTTGTACCTGTACTTTAGATTAATTAACCTTAATCTTTAGAGCTATACCTTCATTAACTTCATCACTTTCTTTATCCACCTGCGCTTTTAAGACATATCTCTTGACGAGTCTCTTCATAATTTGCTGCAATCATGAGATTAATTATAGTAAGCAGGTGGGATGTTGTGTTTTTATGGAGGATTCAAAGACAAGCTCTCTGGGTAACATTCTGAGAGCTGACAGTCATTCTGTACCTGATAGCGAGTGGGCTGGTTCAACTGGCTGTTTAAACTGTGAAGCTCTGCCATCTGATGGTTGGCCTACATTAAGACACATACTTAAAACATACTTTAAAACAGACGCATAAACAAACAATGTTATGAAACAACATATCTTGTTTCATAAACTGAAATTAAAATAACATAACAAAAAAATTGACAAACTATCACCATCTAGGGCTCATTTATGTGACTTCAAAATGTATTCATACCCTGGACTTAGAGTAGTGTATCCCCAGGTCTGTCTTCCTCTCCACGCTGCGTCTTGGGCAGACGACTGCCTGGATGACCCTGAGGAAGGACTTGGGGCTTGGCACCAGGCTGAAGGGGGGAGGGAGGGTCCTTCCATTGTCAAAGTAGGACAGCCACAGTTTAGACCGCGCAAACTTCCACTCCACATCAGCATCATCCTGAGAGAAGGGAAGGACTATATCATCATACACTGGAAACAATCTTCCTGTATTAAAAGAAACATGTTCAGGTGTTGGTGTAATGGGTGCTGATAGACCGTACCTCTATCTCTTGATAGGAGCTGTTGATCATGGCTATGAGCATGTTTAGCAGCACCACCACCATCGTCACATTATAAATTCCAAACAGCACGTAGCCGATGTTCTCAATGAACTTGTGGTCATACTTCAGTACAACTGAGGACACCTCAGACAGTCCAAATATCGACCAGAACAGCGTCTTGAAGCTCTCCTCCACCCTACAGTAACAACATGAAACTGGTAAGGAAAGACGATCTCTTGTGTCACTTACGCAGAGTGTCAGTAGCTATAGTGAATAAGAAAAAAAGAACAGTTTGGCACTGTATATACTGTAACAGATACCCAGTAAAGGGCCCTTCTTTCAAAACCTATTTTGAAAAGGCTTTATTTATTTAATTGTGTGACATGATACTCCTACTGCATAGCATGCCTGTCTCCATACCTCATCAGTGAATTAACATTGTAACCCGACCCCTGACCCCATCACAACAGCTTGAGAACACTGTAGACCCCAACCCCAGTCACACCCAGGATCATGTTGTATGTGCTGGGACTGTACCAGCTGATTGTACCAGCTGACTGTACCAGCTAACACCACACTGATGAACCTACTCACGTGGTAAAGGCCAGGTTGACCTTGGCGCCCAAGTAGTATGAATACAGGATGAACATGCCTATCATGAACGCCAGGAAGACCATGATGAACAAGACCATGAACTTGAAAATGTCCTTGACCGTCCGGCCCAGGGAGATCTGCAGAGGCCCGAAACTTTCGTTGGCCGGCAGAATGTAGGCGATCCGCAGGAAGCTGAGCACCACGGCGATGGAGTACAGCCCCTCTGAGATCAGCTGAGGATCTGAAGGGCTCCATCTGGCCCTGGCTGACCGGGGCACAGAACCACACAGAACCAGTCAGAATCACACAGAACCACACAGAACCAGTCAGAATCACACAGAACCAGTCAGAATCACACAGATAGTCAGAATCACACAGAACCACACAGAACCAGTCAGAATCACACAGATAGTCAGAATCACACAGAATCACACAGAACCACACAGAACCACACAGAACCACACAGAACCACACAGAACCAGTCAGAATCACACAGAACCACACAGATACAGTCAGAATCACACAGAACCACACAGGTACAGTCAGAACCACAGAGATACAGTCAGAATCACACAGATACAATCAGAATCACACAGATAGTCAGAATCACACAGAACCACAGATAGTGTAAGAACCATGAAGAACCACCCAAACACTGTCAGAACTATGCACTTCTGATGATTTTCTACTGAACTTTCCATGTGCACTATTTGTATGTAGCTTTCGATGAAAGCCCCTGCTGAATGAATACATGTTAAATTGAAGGCTACCCAGTGAGGAAGCAGGTTTAGGTCATACTTCAAGTCCCAGAAAAAAAACGAATGAGTTGTTTGCATCACAACACACTTCATCCAGATTACTAAAGTGCTTGTTCCCTCAGCTTTGTTTATGCGGTGAGAATGTCACGTTGAAACACACGAGTGCTCCTTGCTCTCACCGTAGGTAAAGTATCTGACATGTGGGGGCAGGGTGACGAGGGATAGATCGCTGGCCTGAACCTGGTCATCTACGTATTTCTGAGCCTTGTTGGCCAGATGGAAAGCTATGAACCTGGCAGTGAAGGAGGCTGTGAAGATGGATAGCATGCCAAAGTCCAGAACGTGCCACAGCTGCAAGATGTACTCCCTGCAGCCCTGAGTCCACAGCTCCTTACACTGCGACCACATCATCCCTGCACAGGAAACAGGAAGAACACAGTGCTGAGAGCAGACACCCACGTTGAGAAGGGATTTGTTTATTGTACAATTCCTCATAATTCTGATCTAACCAGCAACCCAGATGATGATGAGGCCCTCTGTGCAGCTGAAGCGTGTGGTGGTCACCCTGAACACCTGGCGGGGGTGCTCCGTGACGGTCTCGTTGGGCAGCGTGGTGATGCCTGTGAAGCGGTCTGAGGCGCTGAACACCAGCAGACACAGGAAGATGATGAAGGAGGCCGCATGCGCCACAAACTTCATGAAGGGACTTCGCAGCGACGCGCCCAGCTGCAGAGACAAGCAACAAGTCAGACCACGTTATTCAGCCTTAAAGAGTTTCAAAATTTACTAATCCAACCAAATAAACTAAATGTTTAGGCCTTCGTGAAGCAAAACAGGTTTTCTGGCTCTGACTGTTCACCAGAGTGTTCGACAGTGAGTGGTGATGACAGTAGTTTGGCCTGGTGGTGGTGTCTCACCCTGCTGCAGGGGCACAGCCAGTAAGCTGTGGCGAGAAGGGGCAGACCCAGGCCCACCAGCAGCACCACTAGGCACTTCACCAACAGGCTCTGCTCCCTGAGGAAGGACAGGTCCTCGTACCACAGACTCAGGAGCTGCTGCTGGCAGTTGGGGTGGGCCACAAACTGTGGAGAAAAACAAATGAACTGAAGTGAGATTGAGATACTGTGAGCACAGTGTCTGGAAGCTGAGAAGCTGTTTGTGGACACTGCACTGTGCCTGGTAAATACAGACTGTTCTTTGACCACTGAAATACTGTTAGAACTATGCATTTCTGATACTTGATTTTGTACATATGCACTGTTGCTTTGCATAAAAGTGTCTGCTCAATGAATATAAGTATATAAAGTATATAAGGAATATAAATGAATGTAGTCCAGGGCCGTTATCATAATATATATTGGGGGGGTCACATCCCCCCCAATATTCAAATGTGGTCAAAATGTCCCCCCCAATATATTGATATAAAAATATTAATAAAATATTAATGTGCTACGCTACGACAGGCAACCACGCACGCTGTCCAAAATTATCATAAAAAATGTAATCATATTCATAACTAAACGTAAAACTTTTAAGGTGGGGACCCTCAGACTCCCCAGCAGATTTCGTCCCCCCCAATGTTGACTCCATGGCTACGGCCTTGATGTAGCGCCTAATGTCAAATCTCAGGGTCTCGGTCTTGGCAGGACCTGTCGCAGTAACTTGCCTTCTTCACCTCGTACTTAATGGCGAGTTTGACCCTGTTGAGGAGGGAGTGGCGACGCTGCCGCTCCTCCGTCTCATTACTTATGTCGCCGTTCAGGATGGCCTCAACCTCCTCCGTGTCCCGACACAAGTCCAGAACGCCCACCGCGAAGTCCTTACACTGCAGAGAAAGCTTGCGATAATCATTCTGGACAAACAACAAGAGACAGAGAAGGGCGACATTAATTTCCACTATTTTCCAGTCAATTTGTGCATGTTATAACGAAATCGTTATGAATAACTCATGATCCTCAATACAAGTTGAACTGACACGAAACATGATTTTATGAGACGAGTGAGTACTATGCAGTCTTGATATCATGAAGAATCTACAACAAGTAGCCTAGTTAATTGTTGCCAAATATATATTTACCAGGGAGAAGCAATTGTGTGTTGTCTCTTTTTTAATGTTCTTTTTCTCCTGGTGGACACAGTAGCACATATACAAACACCAGGCATAAAATTGGTGTTAATAGAAAACTTCATAAGATTAAAATATATTCCGTGCACTAAATGTATCAGACGTGAAAACTTACAAATCAACTCAACTTGAAGGACATATTGTTATGCCACAATGTAAAAAAGCAGGAAAACTAAATGACATTTCAAGCCATTTTTATCCTGTAGCCTACCTTGAACTCTTTCTCGATGTTGGCAAGTTTGGCCAGCTCATTGCTGAGCTCCAGCGCCATAAAGACGGGATCTTCGCTGGAGAGGGACAGGTAAGCAGGGCTAGCCAGCCCCCGGTACGCGTTAATGCGAGCGCGCGAGTGGCTAAATGAGTCGTTGAGCTGTTTCTCAGTGCAGTCCTCGCACTTGCAAAAGTAATCGTGCGGCCGCTCGATGCGTGCGCCCTTCAGAAGTAGCATGTGAACCACCTCGTACTTCTGGCATTGCGCCGCCAGGATCACGGGAGTGATGTCTGGAGAGAAGCGCGTGCCGTCCTCGTCGTACGAATAGAAGTCGTCGTCCTCCAGGTCGCGGGGACTACGCGTCAGACGCTCACTGGTAACAAAAGACGGGTGGGCCAGGATGGTCTCCACTATCCTGACGTAGCCCTTGCTGATGGCGAGAAGGAGCGCGTCCCCGATACGCGCCAAGTTGTCTTTCCGCAGGAGTAGCTCCGTAACCTCCAGGTGCTCGTTTCCAACCGCCAGCTGAAGCCCATTCTGGCCCATGTAGTCCACACAGTTCACATTCAGAGCAGGCATCTCCTCCAACATCTTGCGCACCACTGGGATATTGCCGTACTCTGCCGCATCCAGAAAACGCTCCTCTTCAGCGGTAAGTTTGGTGCCGCGGCCATTGAACATGAGTGCCGGGCCGCGCACCCCTATCCGACGGCCCCTTTCTCTGGCTGCATTCATGCGTCTGTGCGTGGCTAGGTCCGTCGTTGTGGACAGACTGAAAATAATAACCTGCTTCGTTCAAATCAGGCTGTGTGTGCGTAACAGATCCAGCAGAAATGAATCGGCCAAGTAACTGTTTAAGTGCGTGACTTGTTGCTTTATATTTCTCTCACATCCTGTGATACAAGTCATCGTAATTCTGCCTCCTGTGTGTTCATGGAGGGATACGAGGTGGCAACGCGTCTTTTCTCACCTCAGCAGCATCGAATCAGGATTATCCGTCATGGAACTGACCCCCCACACTGAGAACTCCTACTGGTTTAATAGCGTTTTAATGAAACACTACAGATGCTAGGAGCACTGCAGGTGCTGCTCTCTGCGGCACATTATCACCGCGCCAGATACCAGCAGAGACAGGCTGGAGAAGCTGTGGATAACCTTGGGTCAGGTTAGAGAAGTATACAAGCAAACATAATGGTAAACTATGTTAATTCAGATGGTTAGGACAGTTCAATATGAACATTTCAGTTAAATATGTCAGACCTTTGTAGATTGAACAACAAGCTCTGGTCAGCTCTCTTGCTCTTCCAGCAGGACTTCTAGCCACACTCTGCTCCAGAACTAATTAAAGTGCGAGGGGGGGGGGGTTACAACAGGGGGAGCACGCATTTACTAAGCATGTTTGAGAGTCAAAATAAGAGCAGACCTGCATATTATGCAGGACAGTGTAGCCATCTTGATATTTAATTTATAGCCAATGCCAGTATTTCTTACTTATACTTTAACAAAATTAAATTACATTAGCCTAACCCATTTCAACAACACATACACTTGAGAGCCTAACCCATTTCAACGACACATACACTTGAGAGCAGATGTGTGAACTTGCTACATAATTTCATTAAGACAAGTTTTAAATTTGTAGATGATTGACTTTATTTTCTTCAAAAACTGTAATTGCAGAAACACACTCTCACTGATGAAGTCCATGTGTCCTGTCTTACACAAGACCACTGCACATAATTAGAATGTGGTGTTTCACAATCACAAGACACATTATCAAAATAATATATTTTTGCTAGAACAAATTATTTAAGACACATGCAGACTTATCATGCCAAAAAAAAAAAAAAAACAATCCACAGAAGTCCTGACATATTCCTCTAGTTAGGGTAGTCAATAAAATCCATTTTCAAAATATTCATTTTGTTGCAAAAACAAATCCAACAAGAGAATTTCCTTGATTTCCTCCAATCCTTTCAAATGTCTTTGCTATTGTTTGATTTCAACGATGGTTTTCCTAATAGGAACCATTTCTACTTGTTCAAAATCTGTCCTCCAATTACAGTCCATGTTTTTCAATGTAGCGCCTGGAGAAACACAAGAAAACAGGTGTTATAACATGAACTCCTTCAGAATATCACTCAGACTGTAAATGTGCATGAGTTGTTGTTGCAGACTGAATGACATTAACACAGGCTCCTACCTTCTAGCGAAGTCATACAAGGCCTCTTTCCTCTCTTGAAGAGACATGTGTCTGTCTACTGGCGACTTCCCAAAACACTGTGGGTGACAAGAAGAACCCTACATCAGACTACAACCCCAACCTTACATAAGACAATAACAAAATCAGTCTAACACACACACACACCTTCATAGTGTGTGTGTGTGGGGGGAGTACTTCGATAGTGGAGGGGTGGGGGAAGAGGACCTTGCCAGCAGGGGGAGGAGAAGAGGCAGATGAGGAGCTCCTGCTGGAGGTGAAGGCGGAGCTTCCGGTCGGCCCAGAGGAGAACTCCTCGGTCCTCTCCAGCAGGTTAGTGATGGTGGCGTCCACACAGTTGGTTTGCACTGTAGAGAACATTTAATAAGGAACAGACCCACTATTCTGTGGTTTAACATGCGTACTGCACGCGGTGTGAGTGTGTGGGTACCGAGGTCGCTGGTGATAACGCTGAGGGGGACGTCAGGCAGCACATCCTTCACCTGCAGGGCCAGCATGCTGAGACCAGCCTCGTCCACACCACGCACCTGGGCCCCCCGTGGGCTGGCACCTCCAGGAACACACGACCACCCACACAAGACCACACACACACACAGGAAAATGCCCAGATGTTACTGGAAGGTGGTTGTGTTACTGGTAATGCTGAGGTGTTACTGGAAGGTCGTGTGCTTACTGGACGTGTTGATGTGCGGAGCAACGTGTCTTGTCCTTTTGATATGCTCAGCTTTATCTGCTTTAGTGATCTGGGTAGACGCCACACTGAGTTCAGCTGCAAGGAGCTGAAAGGCACACAGTCAAGTCATCTGAAAATGTAGCAGCCAGTGATGATTGGCAGCAGAGGAAGTGAACATGAACGTTCTGCACCTGTTGTACTTTATTGGTGAAGTCTTGCAGGGTCTCTCCCTCCTGCCTGGACACAGCCGGGAGCCATCTTGGAGGAGGAATAGATTAAGAAAAGCAGAGTGTGAGCTGAGGCTGTTCTCTGGAACACTGAGACCCACTGCTGCCTGTGGCGCTCTCGCAGGAATACATATTATCTGTGATCGTCTAGAACCTGAAATAATTGTGAATGGAAAAAAAAAGTAATTATTTAGTACCTTACATGATAGACTGTATACGGGACAAAAAAGGTCCACAACAGTTCTGTCAACCAGGAGGATTCTGGGATGCTCTGAGGAGAAAATCAACAACACATCTCTTCACCTCCAGCTAACCTGTCTTACCCTAACTCCACATCTTCTTACATACGACCCCAGACCCTATTATACACAATGACGATGACCAGCTGGTGTGGTTCAGAGTAGGTGGGAGCATGATGTTTACCAGGGACAGGAATGGCCTCTTCACCTGCAGGGCCACAGGCTGCAGGCTCTCAGTCACAGAGAAGGGCCACAGGCTAGAGGAGGGAACCACCGTTAGCAGTAACAGATGTCATGTTCGCAGCCAGTTCAATGATTAATAACTTTTATTAGAATTGATCTGGTTTATCCAACATGCACAAACTTGCACACAAGATTTGAAAAAATTACTATGAAAATGAAAGATTATCAAACTAGTGACACTTCTAAATGGCGAGATGGAGACAAACCTGAACTTGAGCATGCCGGCTCTTCCGTTGGTGGTGTCCTCCTCGGGGAAGAGCAGCAGGGGCGGGGTGCCGGGGGAGGAGGAGTACCTCTGCAGGACCTCCTGCAGCTGGGCGGGGGCCGGGACCGGGCCCAGCTCCAGGAACCCTCGGGCCCAGCACACAAACCCTGCTGAGCCGTCCAGCATCGGCTGCAGATTGCACACACTCCACATGTTTAACTGAATCAGAACACCCAGATACACTTGGTACGGATATTACACTCACTGTGTTGCAGGAGGTCAGAAGATTGATGATGTTGTGGTCAAACTCTGTCACGTGATTGCAAATGTAGAGTTTCACGCGTTTGTCTCTTAGGCGTGGGTTGTTTTGTCTTACGTGCATCCCAAGCACCGAGCACATTATCCTCACAATGCATCTAGGTTACATAAAAGATTTGTTAGACATCACAACAGAAGACAAGATATCAAGACTATAAATTAATTAAAACATTATATAACATATTTTTGGAAGTAGAAGTTTACATAAAAGGCAGGGTTAGTTAGTGCTTACCGTCTGATAAGGCTGTCTGGCAGTGCACAGCTTACTAAGAACACATGTACACCTATAAAGATGCGTATTAACATCAGGCATAAGCCTATAGGAGAGTAGATTAGAAGCAGGAGGCGAACCAGTCCATCGTTAGGAAATCTATAATACAAACGTAAAAATAACTATTAGACCAGCTATAAAAGAAGGTCACCACCTAGACCTGTTACTATTTATCATGACTTGTACAGTTTTACAATTTAAACACACTAAACTAGTTGCGCAATGGCTCAGGTCGCAGTTTATCTCCAACAACAGCTAGCTAACAAGCTAGCGGGTCAACTTGCTGTAGCTAGATCCCATTTGTGTAACAGTATATCAAAACATGTACTGTAACACTGCCATGTTCATAATTAAAGTTGTAAATGGTAACCAGGTCTACGTTGATAATTAAAGTTTCCTAATTAGGAATTCGTGTAATAACGTAACGACAAATTCTCACGTACACAACGTGGCTTACCAGCTAGTAACTAGCCAACATCACTAGCCTAGCTAATCGACAATTGTCAATGATCACTGCTAGCGCTACTAACTAGCGCTATCAATGAAAAGTGACGTTAACTAGCCAGCTACTGTAATAAAATACCACTAAATAGATAACTAGACAGTTCTCGACACAATACCACAAATCTACAACACACCTACGACAAAGGAGTGCTCTATACATTAGGCAGCTATGCAATTAGCAAACTAGCTAAATTGTTCGTCCCTTCCTAGAGCTCAAAACCGCTTCGGAGCTAGTGCTAATTTGACCCTTTCGACATTTGCCAAAACAATTTACCGCTGAAAGTCGAACATATGTTCAATTCCCCGAGTTTCCATTGTTCAACTACTTCGATAAGAAGTTGTAGCGATTGCTGTTCTGCATCGTAAACAACTGCGATAACTTCTGAGTGACTTAACCTATCACTTGAGTACTAAGCCAACTGGCTGGCTAACATCCCCAGCTAGCCTCGGCTGCCGTCTGGTCGATCTGAAGTCAGCACCGAGGAAGGGGCGTTTCCACATTCCAAACCGGAAGGTCATCGAGCATGCGCAGTTGTAATTTAACCCCATTGTAACGAAGTGAAAAACTAGCTAGTATCTAGAGCTAATTGTGGTTAGGTGTTTACCAAACATTAATGGGACTACTACGCTAATTTTAGCCAACTTTATGAATATTTTGAACTTATTATTTCAAGTTGTTCTAAGCAAGCAGCATGTCAACTCACTTCGAGGAGAGGAGCGGAGTCATCCTGTGTAGAACATCGTGGGGGTCTTGGTATCAAACCATGGAGGAGGTGTTTATCGAAGTAAACGTTCCTCACGGCACGTCTGGTAAAGAAGTGAGATGCAATCTGGGATCAAAACACATTGAACTGCACGTGAAAGGACAAGAGATATTCAAGGTAGGAATTAATCAAATTCAAACCACTGGATGGTGATTTGGATGTTCTGTGTCATCCCATAATGTATTTGGTGCAGACATCAACATGCCATTAGCTTACTGACTGAAATATTACCACATTTTAACTTTCAGGGTAAGCTATTTGGAACCACAGTTTCTGATGAAGGAACATGGACATTAGGTAAGTCCTCAGCTAAGCACTACCTATTGTATCTGTTAAGCTACATTAATTAACCTAGTTCCATGGTTGAATGTATACTGTACAACCCCTCGCCCCCTCCCACACTCCAGAGGACAAGTGTCTGATCCGCATCGTATTGATGAAGACAAACCGGGAGGCAGGAAACTGTTGGGCGTCTCTGCTGGAGGGGCAGTACTGTGCGGACGCCTGGGTTCAGGACCAGATGCAGCGCAAACTCACCTTGGAGCGCTTCCATAGAGAGGTACACCAACACGCCTTACATCTGCCTGGGCCAAGCCCGGTAATCATTCCCTTATGTAGACTGCCAATTTATATGGGGAGCTGTAAAGTCCTTTGTGACTTTTCTTGTAAAAAAGTCAATATAAAACTATTTAATTTGACAGTTATTTCTTTTTAAGAGATTCCCAAGGATGCCAGAGAGAGATGATTTACCTCTGAGCTGCACCCATCCCTGTGATGCCCTCTCTAACCTGTTGTACCATCCATGTGATGCCCTCTAACCTGTTGTACCATGCCTTTGATGCCCTCTCTAACCGGTGTTGTCCTCCTGCAGAATCCAGGGTTTGACTTCAGTGGGGCAGAGATCTCTGGGAACTTTGCAGGTGGAGGGCCAGACTTTTCCAACCTGCAGAAGTGACGTGATGATCCACAGTGCTGTCCTGAACCACCATGCTGGAGGTCTTGACCCCACCCCTGAACCTTCTCCTGTCCGGGCTGAGACCCCAGCAGCTGGCCAGGTGGATGGCAGAGACTTAACTCGGTATTGAAGGGGAAGTAAAAACCATTGTCACATGCTAACACATGTCCCCTCAGGGGGCCGGGGATTAACGGCATGGGATCTGGGTCATCCCAGTGCTACACGCCAACAGTGGATATGTACAAAGTGGGAAGGGTTTATACATGGGGATGCAAGTGCACAGTGAAAGCCATAATTTAATAGCCAACCACCTGCCTTTTAAGTTTGTGTATTCTTCCAAGCTGTTCTCATTGCACATGAGAACATGAGTGTTTTGAACATGTCGGCTAGGGTGGGGTTCAGAAACTGAATCTAAGAATATGTGAACCGGGTTGCTTTGAGCAAAGTATATTGCATATATTTTAAGTGGAATAAAATGGTTTTTCCTTATGAAACACATTGTTGCATGGTTGGTCCAAAGACAAGGTAAAGCACAAATTGCTTTTCAATAAAGTTTTATTGAAAGGTTGTACATGGGGCACACAGATGTGTAGTAAGCCAATTGGTCAAAAATTTGTTATACTTAAAAAAGGGACTTAATTTGTAAAGAAAAAAGTTAACTTCCTATATAGATCAACTCAGGGGCCCTTTGCCTTGGCACAATATACTAAAATGGTAACAATTGTCTACATCTAAATTTTATTTTGTGCAACTTGTGAATACTACCACAATACACATCTTGTCAGTTGTTGGGAGGGGGGCTGCAAAGTAACTATGAGTAGTTGAGCTAAAACAGCATCGCTATATCAGGCAAGCTTCAACCATGTTTCAGATCAACACTAGCTCCTCCATCACTGAGGAAACCACAACACCCTCACAGTATCAAAAAGAAAAATAAAGTTTGTTTTCATCACCTTGGGTAGGAGTGTGCATTTAGGACAAGTCGACCTAGGGTGGGAGTGAAGGGTTTTGGGCCCGATTTCTTGGTTCCATTATTAGTGCACTTCACAAAACCCTTCTCCCTCCTCTTCCACATGGTGGCTTGAGGACCTAGGTGGTTCTACATACTTCTTCGCTTAAAACTGAAACCGGTGCTACAGAACGTCTCAGAAAACATCCTCACACTGATTAACATCAGAGCATAACTGTACACTTGTGCAAGCAATTCAACTTGGAAGGAAATCCTTCACTAGGGGGCAGCAAGACATGCCCACTGTTGACCAGACAGATGTGATGTCATGGTGAGCTTATCCAAAAAGAACGACATCACAGAAACTTAGGAGGCGGGTGGGGGGGATAAACAAGAACAATAGAAACAAAGTAGTAGTTGGCATTTCCTTAAAGAACTCCATCATCCATAATGCAGTTCTGTAAGGAAATAGTTGGCGGTGGTAGGAGGCTTATTTCTTAGTAGGAAGTGTGGCCATATACGCCTCCAGCTCAGGCCAGTTCAGCAGCCAGACTCTGGGATGGTGAGCAGGTGGGTTCAGCAGCCAGACTCTGGGATGGTGGGCAGGTGGGTGATCTTGTAGTAGCTGTGCTTCAGCTGCCGGGCTGTCCGTCCTGAGATCACCCAGCGCAGCCTCTGGCTGTTGGGCCTGGAACGTCTGGTGGTGGAGTACTCCACCAGACACCTAGCCACCAGCTCCCGCACACACACCAGGTCCCCGTCTCTGACCTGGCCAACAGAACACAGGGACAACACTTCACATCAAGCAAACGTTGCTGTTATGTGAGACAGAGCCACTAAACCCAAGCCAGAGGGCATTAGCATCCAGCATCTCATCGTCTTGATTAATGATCAACTATACATTTCCCATGAACCCTGGTTACACATTTAGGCCTTCAGCTGTGCAACAAGGCTACAACAGCAGCTGTGAGAAATGCCACTCAGTATCCTGTTACATAGAGAGGGAGGAGAGAGAGGACCCTGGTCACCCACACTCAGGAGCTGCTGGAGGGACTGCACAGCCTCCACTAGCTTGTGGACGTGATCGCTGTCGTGTTCCTCATGGATCTCCAGGACCAGCAGAGCCAGGGCCAGCAGAGAGGGCTGGGAGGGGAGAGTAAGGGGAGGAACATAGTGAGACACACCACTGTAGGAGGTTCATAAAGACACACCAGGACACAACTAAAAATAGACAAAGGTCCAATATCACGTTTCATAACATGCATAACAGTTGGCGCTTACAGTGTGCCGCTGAAGTGTATAATGGAAAGACAAGACATCAACCTACCTTAACTTTGGAGAAGACGAACGAGCAATGGCAAGCTTTCAGTAAAGCCTCCAGTCTCTCAATCCTCAGCACCTCTTGGCTGTGGAGACAAAACGCCCTGTTAGGGTTAGAGACGCTCTCCCTCTAGGAGCCACTGCGCTCCAGATGAGCAGCCTACCCGTCAGAGCCCAGCTGCTCCTGCACGTGGCTGTGGAAGAGGCGCAGGAAGAGCAGTGCGGTTGGAGCCTTCACCCTCCACAGCAGCTTCTCCAGGATGATCCTCTCCATGCGGACCATGTCCGACACGCTGAAGCGGTTCTGGCTGATGCGGATCATATCGGCGGCGTTGGGAACATTCTTCTCCTCTTCTGAAGACTTGATGGCAATGTAGAAGCAGCAGAGGCCAACGCACGACAGGTGCTTGGGCTGGATCTGGAGGGGGAGAGCTTGGTTAATCTACATGTAGACATAATGGCATAGTTCTTTAATAAATGTCGGTTGAGATTTTACGTTATCATTTTGACAGCTCATGTAGCACATGACTATCAACATTCAACCATGTAAATATTTGAGAGAAACTTAATATGCACCAGGGAGACCTAGACATGAAAGGCTGCCTGTCTAAACATTTTCTTCATTCACCAGATGTTTCAAACCAGTGAGTCTAGTGGTGTGTGCAGCCTGCAGCTACGGTCACACTCACCTTCATGACTGAGAGGAACCGATCCAGCAGACTGACGGCCAGGGAGAAGGTCTCCGAGCTGAAGCCAAAGAACCGGGTGAGAGAGAGCAGGTCCTTCACCTCATACTCCCTCAGCCGCACCGTCATCCTCAGCCCGTTGTCGTTAGCGCTCTCAATCACCCGCAGGCCCGTGAGTTTTGGCTGGTAGCGAGACTCCAGCTCAGTCAACGTGCGCAGCTGGGCGGAGAAGGGCTGGACCACGGGGGATGGCACTGTGTCGATCATCTGTGGAGGGTCACAGACGTTACCAAACGCTGATGAGAATAATCATATTTGGACCTGCAGTCCATCCCCATGCGCTACCAATATTTTAAATGACGGGTATTCGCTTTTCATTTACTGAGTCAGATTCCTAGCTGAAATTGTCATTGAACTGGACTAGTTGGCCACAAATAACTACATTATAATTATAGTAATCATGAATGTCAGTGTGACCCAAAATTATTCTTCACCCAAACATATTGCGTTTTACCTATGTATAGGGGATAGACATATTTTACTCTTTGATTTAAGAACTTAACTTTTGGGGGCTAGCGTAGCGAGCGACCCGGGCCTTGTAGCCTGTGCGTCACTAATAGGGCAGCAGCGTTGCGGCATGTCGGGGCATGTCCCCAACATAGAGCAATGGACTAGCCAAGATAGCAATAGACACGACCACAGTATCGCAATTACGCGAATATCTACTTTTAAAAACACCATTCTAAATACTTTCTTAAACTACACTAGTGGATGACATGACTAAAATATTCCTGTCAAAGGCGCAGGCACCGTTTAGGCTATAATGCCCTGTCATCGATACTAGTAACTGAACGTCACAGAAAACGTTAGGCTAACGTTAGCTAAGAGGTAGGCTACATATGAAACTAATTTATACATTGTAACTCAAGTTTAAAACATATAGGAGACAAGCAAATATTTATAGCGAATGTTTTTATAACAAGTTGTTAAATAAAAGGTAGCTAGTTAGCACAGGATTTGAAATTACAATAGAAGATCACGGTAACTTACCTTATCTTAAGTGATGGAAAGCGTTGCAATATGGTTATCCAAGAGTTTACAGAATAATGTTCTAAATAAAAATGTTTAGAAAGGAAATGAAAAAAGTGTCAGTATGATCTTCCGACAAGAAAGCTTCAAGCAAACGTAAATTTCCGCCTATGCACACTCCCTACCCTTGGCATAAAGCGCCGAGAAAGGGCTCCGGCGGTTTAAGTACGGCCGCTCTGCCCCGCCCACACAAAGGGACATTTGATTAGCTGTCGAAGGGAAGACCCTCCCTCATTTCGGAGTCTGATTCGATCAAATCGCACAAATCAACGCGGAAGTCACTCTGACAGGGGGCAGTGATTGCTAGGCGTTCCTTTTTACTTAAATATAAAACGATGAAGCGGTTTTTGGAACATTACGCTCGGCCTATGACAATACACAATGTCTTCTCCCTCCCTCCAAATACTAAATGATTAACTCAATTCCAGAAATACACACAGATTAGGTATATGTAAAAAGTCAAAATTAGTTGGGAAATTGGTGAAAAAATACTTATGAATTGACCTTTTCAGCGCCAGGTTGTAGGCCTATTAACCAGCAGCTGGTTTTCTATAACTTTTAGACACCTACCTATTTCTGGGACAGTCCAGATTCTAGTAGTGTGGTGGCAGATTGCTATAAAGTCGCACCCTTGTTCAGCTATGATATAAACATGTGTTTCATTTTTTTTTTCGTTCAGTAACTTCACATGACACACGTTCTTTCAAAGTACTTTATTCATTGAGAAAAAACATACAAATCCATACGGGATGATTAAGCACAAACCTCATGAAGACAATACTTAATATGGATTAACTATATAAGAAAACCTTTGAATCACGATTCACATTTTAGTTTAGTCTCATTAAGACAGTTAATCCCTTCAGCCTTCAACAATGTTAGGCTATTTAATAACTCGACGATCACATTTATAGGTATTGTGTATAATTTAGTGTACGCGTTGTTTCATTAAAGTGCGTCTTATTTATAATTTGACCAACCCTGATAACCCTTTCTGACAAGGCTTTTAAGCATTTCTTCTTTTAATACAACCCCTTTCAACTTTACAATTTCACAGTGCATTAGGATGACACCAGTCAAATAGGTATATATAAATATGAACAGAAACAAAATACAGCAACATCAGTAAAAGCACATTTAATAGTAAAATAAAGAGAATCTAATAGTTACCTGCAAGCATTCTGTGTCAGGTGAAGAGAGAGGAGTAACCATGCTACTGAGGTTGAGGAAGAGAGTGGTTCTTTAGCTTCCCCTAAACACAGATTAAATCTCGTCTACTGGGAAAAACACTGATTTCCTGTTTCTTCTGCTTCAGAGTTAATCTGTACCTGGGTAACCACCCGTGAGTTAGGCAGGTTTGGAAGACAGTGGTCAGAGAAGATCACAAGAGATCAGACATAAACAGGAGCACAGAGGGTCTTCGAAAATGTTTGCTTCATACTGTCAAAAAAACAGCAAACTCGATTATTAGTTTCAAACAAGGAAATGTATTTCTGTGGTAGAAAGTCTTCTAGTGTAGATTCCTCCCTGAGGTTAAGGAGCACGCAGATGGGAGACTAAAGAAGCTACAAACAGAAGAACATCAGGTCAGAGATCCTGACAGACGTGCAACGTTACTAAACTGACCAAAATAAATGTATGGGTACTGACTTTAATAAACTATCATTGGCCAACATAAGCATTAACATGGATGAAACAAAGATGTATTCCTATCACTTTAGAGTTTGTGGCAAAATAACACTTAAAACTATTAAAAGTATGTTAGGTAAATAGTTAGTCTTATCTGGTTATAGCAAGTAAATACTGTGTCAAAACCTGCTGTTCATTTTGAGATTCAACCAGTGTTTATTAACCCAGATAAGCCAGGCTAACAGAGAGTAGGGAGGAGAGGAAAGAGGAGGAGAGGAGGGAGGAGAGGAGGGAGGAGAGGAAAGAGGAGGAGAGGTGGGATGGATCGATGGATGTGGAAAGAAACCAAAGATGGATAATAGGGGTGTAACAATATATTGTGGCACAATATATCCCAATGCAAATAGTTTTACAATATGTATCGTAGCCCTTTTATCCTATTGGATGAGCTACCAGCACGCAATTCACAGAAATCACTTATACTGAGTTAACTAAGTTGTATGTACAACAAAGAAAGTTATTGAACATTTTCAATGTTTGGGAAATAAATCTATTAATTGAATTTCAGTTTCCATTTTTTTTTTGTTCAAGATATCGTGAAAAAACTCAATTTAAGTAAAGCCCATTTTCCATTCATTGCTTTATTTTCATAACAAGCAAGAACACTGTTACACTGTGACAGGACCGACCAGAGTGCCTGAAACAGCAGAGACTATCGCCTAAACACAACCTCTCACTTCGGATCCATGCATGAATTGATGTCTCATATATTCTACATACATGATCTATTCCGCTTCATAAGCAACTTTTTAATTTGAAAAACTATCAGAATCTTTAGATATAGATATTGTATTAATACTCATAGGAACTGTATTAATATAAGACAGCACTGGAGTAATTAATGTTGTGGATTAACAGACTAGTCATATTTAGTTATGTAGCTTCACAAGCATTTGCATGTATAAATACACAAATGTATAATTCCATGTTAAGACAGTACTTACACACACTCATACATGCGTGAATTGCATCATTACACCAGAGCTTGACCCATCCCTGGGAACACAGGGTTAAAAGTGCTCTACAGGATGGAAACGATTTGAGATCATGAAACAACATAAGCCTAGTTATCGCACCAGAGCCCCCAGGCGTGTTTTCACACATCTAGCGGAGTCAGCATTCGAGACACACCAAGTCCACTGAGCTTAGACGCCTCCTGATCCATAAGAACACAAGTGGATTAGGGGCGCCACATCGCGCACACGCACACACACGCACGCACACACACACACACACACACACACACACACACACACACACACACACACACACACACACACACACACACACACACACACACACACACACACACACACACACACACACACACACACACACACACACACACACACACACACACACACACACACACTGGTGTCACAGTGTCACTGAGTCCATACATACAAGTCAGTATTCAGTTACAAAAGTTCCCATGATGATGGAGCACAAAGCCCTGGTTTCCCTGGATGTCAGTTCCATGAATCAACTGAAAAGGGAAAACCATTAAAATGACAAAATATGAAATATTGAAATGAAAATAAATATAAAATATAAATGACATACCGAACTTAGAAACTATAGTAAGATGAGACTAAAGATAAGAAAAGAGAGGAAAACTTTAAAGTAGAAAGAACCAAATGTATGATCAGCGCTCTAACTGCACTGTAAGCTGGGTGGGGGTGGGGATGAGGGTGGGGACAGGTTGGGGGTGAGGGAGGGGGGGTGAGGGGGACTCATCTGGTTATATTTCATCACTTTTCACCTCATTACACAGCGAGAGAGGGAGTTAAAAAGAGAGAGGTGGAGAGAGAAGGAGTACTTGGTAAGAGAGGAGAGAAAAAAACAAAGAAGACTTACTTCTTCTTGTCCTTATCCTTCTTGAAGGGTTGAGAGGATCCTTGCAGGGCTTGTCCCACCAGCGCCTCTGCTGCCACCTTCCTCCTGTTGAAGGCGTTCATCTCCTCCTCCAGGTCTCTCCTCTTCTCCTCCAGGTTCCTCTTCTCCTCCTGGTGCATCCTCTTCAGCTGCTCAAACCGCTCATGGAGCTGATTCACAGACATACAGCTTAGCAGAGATGCATGGAGCTGATTCACAGACATACAGCTTAGCAGAGATGCATGGAGCTGATTCACAGACATACAGCTTAGCAGAGATGCAACAATAAAAGATCTTGACCTTGATCTTACCGTTAACCAGTGTCCACTGACACATGCTCATTTTAGCCTCCATGTAGTCATACACCCATGCAAGACTACCTTCTGTTATATCCTCTTTGACATTTGACACAACAACTGGTTAAAGACGACCCCCTCCCAGACTGGTTTACCTCTCTCTCCTTCTCTTTCAGCTCAGCCTCGGTCTCCTTCACCTTGTTAACAAACATCTGCCTCATCTCCTCCTCCTTGTGCTGCAGCTCTCCCAGGAACTCCTTCCTCTTAGTTACATACGTCTCCTGGAGGCTGGGGTGGACACACGCAGACACACGCACACACACGCAGACACACACACACACGCAGACACACATGCAGACACACACGCAGACACACACACACGCAGACACATATGCAGACACACATGCAGACACACACGCAGACACATACGCAGACACACACGCAGACACACACGCAGACACACACACAGACACACACTTTAACCCCACTGGTTGAATAAAATAGGGTAGCTGATAGAGGAGCTAGGTGGTGCTGGTAGCCTCACCTGAAGGGCTGGCTGTCTGGGTCTGTGTCCTTGAAGCCCATCTCCTCCAGCTTGCAGCGTCGGTAGAGCTCGTAGTGGCGAGTGTGTGTCTGCTCTCTGAGGTCCTCCATGTTCACCCGCAGCAGCATCTCCCTCAGCTTCACAAAGTCACAGTGGCTCTCGTTCTCAACTGGGTACATCAAATCACAGCCCGTTTTACAAGCAACATCACAGAGGGCTTCACAGATGCCCACAGATCTCCCTATCAGCACCATGAGACAAGGACACGTGTGGGTGTGTACGATACCCTGACTCATGTTTATCTTTTTTAGCACACTGATCTGGGGTGTTATTTTACAGTGATGTTCTGGGATGGTGGTGCCTCGATGCTTCGATGGCCAAACAACTGTCCTGGTGCACATAACTCTGTCATGATTGCATTTTGTACTTTTGTCGATCAATTTCCTGTTAGTTACTGTGCATCCAATCAGCGATGAAAGTGTTGTACCTACCCTTTCCATTTTGAGTTAATGTAATGTTGTTTTGAGTTACGTAATGTAATGTTGTTTCCCATTTGGGGGAGCGTGTCTTTGTATTGGGGGGAGGAGAGCAAGTCATCCTATTTGGGGGGAGTTGACTCGTATTTGGGGGGAGTGTTTTCATTTGGGGGATGCACTCGTATTAGTGGGTGTGTTTTGCATTTCAGGGCCACCGTAGTGGAGTGGTACCTACCCTGCACGGTGCCCCAGGGGTAGAGTCTGGCCCGCACCATCTTGTTCCCCACCTTCACCTCCTCGGTGCTCCCCACAACTGCAAATGGCAGGTGGGCCTGGAACCAAGAGCTCACAAGGTCAATCACACAAGACCAAAGGTTAGGTAACAACAGACTAGATGGTTAGGGTTAACCCTTCCCCAGAGTCAGTGGTATGTGTACAGTGGTGTTTGGTGTAACTAGGAATGCCTGACAGAAAGCTTGCCCCACTGTGTGTACGTTTGTGTGTATGTGTGTGTGAGTGAGTATGTATGTTTGTGTATGTGTGTGAGTCAGTATGTATGTTTGTGTATGTGTGTGTGTGTGAGTGAGTATGTATGTTTGTGTATGTGTGTGTGTGTGAGTGAGTATGTATGTTTGTGTATGTGTGTGTGTGTGAGTCAGTATGTATGTTTGTGTATGTGTGTGTGTGTGAGTGAGTATGTATGTTTGTGTATGTGTGTGTGTGTGAGTGAGTATGTATGTTTGTGTATGTGTGTGTGTGTGAGTCAGTATGTATGTTTGTGTATGTGTGTGTGTGTGAGTGAGTATGTATGTTTGTGTATGTGTGTGTGTGTGAGTGAGTATGTATGTTTGTGTATGTGTGTGTGTGTGAGTGAGTATGTATGTTTGTGTATGTGTGTGTGTGTGAGTGAGTATGTATGTTTGTGTATGTGTGTGTGTGTGTGTGTGTGTGAGTCAGTAGCGGCCGGGACTTTGAGGGGCCTCTCCGCTAAGTCGGAGCTCGAGGCCCCTCCCCTAAATCCACTCAAAATGTTTCTCTATCTTTTATCTTATACCACTGCCAATAGACTGATTGCTGTCTACCTTTAACTATAACCTATATTCAGCAATGTGAGAGAGAAATAAAAAAGTTTAAAAATAACCTAAGCAGAATTGCTTCAGTACAACAGCAGCCTATTTGTCATTGTTCAAAACCAAAGACAGCGCTATAGCCTTCTGATAGTTCAGCACCAAGGAAAGCATCGCCAATATGAAATAAGACACAATCAATGGAGGGAATGGAAAACATTTATTTTTGACAATAAGTAAGCAAGTATATTTATTGTTGGTTGCTGGTGAAGACGTGGTGCTGCTAGTTACCTGCTGCTGCTCTAGTGTTTTGTCTGTGGAGATGCTGATGATAGCTTCCTCTCTGGCTGGTCTAAATAAGTGTGTAATCTTTGGATGTTTTGCTCGAGCTTGTTCAGACAACTGTTTATTGCTGCGCTTTTGAGCACCGCTTGCATATTTTCTTTTACTCTACCGTCATCTAGCAAAACGTAATGATGAACATTTTTTAAATGTGTGCGTTCAAGAGGCGTAATGGCGTAGAAGTGCACGTAAGATACGCAAAAGCCATTGTTGCCAGATTCAGTGATTTTGAGACTTTTTAGCCCATGGAAGTCGATGAAGATCTGTTACGTTGCCTACATCACGGGTTTCCTTTACCTGGCAGTTGAAACTTGGGGCTCTCAATGAGCGCCCTCAAAGTTTTTATATATAGGCCTAGTCTGTTTTTTGCAAGGCAGGGTGGGCCCCCCCCTGCCTTGCAGTGGCTTCCCAGCCGCTACTGGTGTGAGTGAGTATGTGTGTTTGTTTATGTGTGTGTGTGCCAGCTCTGAGGTATCTGCGTGTGTGTTTTAGACATCAGACTCACGTTCATGGAGGAGTTGATCTCCGTCACGGCCTCGTCCTCCGTGGGGAACTGGTAGATCTGCACCCCGTTGCTCACCAGTTCACTCATGATCTTGATCTTGAACTTGTGCAGCTCGCTCTTCGATATCGTGTCTGCCTTGGCGATGATGGGAATGATGTTCACCTGCAGAGGCATGACATTCTGATGACAGGCTGAACACCTGACAGGTTGAACACCTGACTGGCTGAACACCTGACTGGCTGAACACCTGACACGCTGGACACCTGACACGCTGAACACCTGACACGCTGAACACCTGACACGCTGAAAACCTGACAGGCTGGACACCTGATACGCTGGTCACCTGACAGGCTGGACACCTGATACGCTGCCTTGGAGAGCTTGGCGAGCATGGGACTCAAGCTACAAAGTTTTGCTCAATACATGCGACATTACCTGTCCCAATAATAGCGTTACAACTGGTTACACATTCTCTTTTGAGAAACATTACCTTCCTATACCGATCTTGAACGTTTTAGTTAACTATCTTGCCATTCAAATGTTGAATGTTTTGGATAATTAGCTTCCTATACCTATCTTGAACATTTTGCAAATACCTTGCTGTCCAGCTTCTTCATAGTGACCAGGTCCAGAGATTTGAGGGAATGTCCAGTGGGGGCGATGAAGTACAAGCAGATATGAATCCTGCTGTCGTGGTAGTTGAAGAGGGAACGCTTGATCTTCAGTTCCTCCTGAAGGTAGTTCTCAAACTGTGTGTCGATGTAATCCACAACAGGCTTGTAGCTGTGTGGAGAGAGCACATGAGAAATTGTGTGGTTACTTTACACTGTGCCTGGTAGCTGAGATGTGGTTACTTTACACTGTGCCTGGTAGCTGAGATGTGGTTACTTTACACTGTGCCTGGTAGCTGAGCTGTGGTTACTTTACACTGTTTCTGGTAGCTGAGATGTGGTTACTTTACACTGTGCCTGGTAGCTGAGATTTGGTTACTTTACACTGTGCCTGGTAGCTGAGATGTTACTGTACACTGTGCCTGGTAAATACAGTGTCTTGACTTTGTCCACTAAAATCCTGTTACAACCAGGGGCGTTGTTTCCAGCGTTGGGAGTAACGCGTTACAAAGTAACGCATTGCTGTAATTCCACTACTTTTAGCGGTAACGAGCATGTAACGTTTTTTTTTTAAATCAAGTAATTCAGTTACAATTACTGAAATTTAAATGAGTTTGTTTACATTTACATTTAGTCATTTAGCAGACGCTCTTATCCAGAGCGACTTACAGTAAGTACAGGGACATTCTCCCCCGAGGCAAGTAGGGTGAAGTGCCTTGCCCAAGGACACAACGTCATTTTGCATGGCCGGGAATCGAACTGGCAACCTTCAGATTACTAGCCCGCTTCCCTAACCGCTCAGCTACTTGACTCCCTAGTTACTCGCGTTATTCTCTTTTGGGAAAAATGAACACTTGAAGACAAGATAGGCCTACTTTAGCTGCTTCTGATCTGATGTCGCAGGACCTTGGTGGCGCAATGATACACCAATCGAATCAATCAATGAGCATTAAACCACATCATGGCCGACAGTGCGGATAGAATGAGCTTTCTATGGGCGTATGTGAAGCCCTCTGTGACATGCTTGCGTGTAAAAAGGGCTATACAAATAAATTTGATTTGATGACTTTCTCTCCTGGAAGTATGGTGATTACTTTTCGCTCGTTGAAATTAAAGACAAAAATGTAGTGGTGAGTTGTAAATTATGTGCAGGTGCAAAGAAGCTATCCACATCTAAGAGTAGCAATTCAAATCTTATGAAGCACCTGTTGAAACAACACGCTTCGACAAAGCTAGTAGCGAAAGACCCCAGCCCTACGGATGCTGAAGGCACCTTCATTTTCTCTTTTAATTAGTGTTAATACTGTAAGCCAATCACTTTTATTTCATTGGGCCAAATGTGGTAAAAGAAAAACACTGTTAAATGACTGAGACAGTTATTTTGTATCAAGTTAAGTATTAAAAGGGACTTTTGAACTACTAATTGATTTGAAGGCCTGTTGCCCTCTTGATTACAATAAATAGGTCTAAAAAATATGTTTATTGTGTTTGACTGTTAAGTACTGTTCATATTCATTACATTTAAAAAGCAGATATAAAAATTACCTAAACGTTACTTTCCCTAGTAACTAATTACTTTTGATATACAGTAACTGGTGAAGTAATTCAATTACCTTTAAAAGAAGTAACTAGTAACTGTAACTAATTACTAATTTTCAGTAACTTGCCCAACACTGGTTGTTTCAGCAAAAGCTAAGGTATGTGACATGAACTATCGTGATTCTGACCCTTCATCTTCTGCTGCACTTGGGATAAAAGCATCTGCTAAAGGAATAAAATGCTCAATGTAGCCAATGGTACAATGATAATAACATGGTACAATGAGAATCACATGGTACAATGATAATCAGATACAGTCCGTAATTAACTGAATACTTGTATTCAAATTGTTACATACAAAAAATGCATTAATGTGTTTAAAACCGCCGAAAATGAATAGTTCCAGGTTACCAGGCCTCTTTTAAAGGCAGAAAAAATTACCATTGTATCTTGGTAACAGTCTCAACTACATCAGTTGTTGCCAAGAATCCTTTTCTCTCTCGTTGGACCAAGTCCTTTGAGATCACATTAGTTCCACCAGTCATTCTCTACCATCTCTTCCCCTTTCATTCATGCCCACACAAAGTCCAAAGCCCCACACCCAGTTAGCTGGTCTGGGAGGCGAGACCTCCCGTGGATCACTTAATAACGTCCGGTTACATTATATTAAATTGTATCCATTTAGCAGATGCTAAACTGCTGGGAGTCAGGTGGCTGAGCGGTGAGGGAATCGGGCTAGTAATCCGAAGGTTGCCAGTTCGATTCCCGGTCATGCCAACTGACGCTGTGTCCTTGGGCAAGGCACTTCACCCTACTTGCCTCGGGGGAATGTCCCTGTACTTACTGTAAGTCGCTCTGGATAAGAGCGTCTGCTAAATGACTAAATGTAAACCTAACCCAGAAGAGTCCTACCTACTACTAACCCTAACCCTAGAAACCTTAACCCTAACCCAGAAGAGTCTTCTGGGTTAGGGTTCTTCTACTTCAACACCATGAATAGAGCTACAAAAGGCACAGACCTTGGTCAAATACTACTTGCAAATACTCTCAAAATACTTTATGTTTAGCCAATAAGAACAGTCACATTTTGTCAAGCTTTAATGGGGCATAGCAACAGTGTACAGTTTCGTCTTTCTGGGAGCATCGTCACAGATCAGGGTCATACTGCCCCTGGTAACCTCCCCACTACCCCTATAGCCCCTGGTAAACTCGCCTCTACCCCTATAGCCCCTGGTAACCCCTGGTAACCTCACCTCTGCTCTTGGTAACCTTACCTCGACCCCTATAGCCCCTGCTAACCCCTGGTAACCTCACCTCTACCCCTATAGCCCCTGCTAACCTCACATCTACCCCTATAGCCCCTGGTAACCCCTGGTAACCTCACCTCTGCTCCTTGTTGATCTGGTCCCCAAAGCCCACGCTGTCCACCACGGTCAGCTTCAGGTGGACGCTGCTCTCGTGCAGGTTGTAGGTTTTCGGACGCAGGTGGACGTTGTCTTGGTAGTGGCTGGCCTTCTCATTATCAAATTCTGTGTTGAAAAGGGTGTTCATCAGAGTGGACTTTCCAATCCCAGTCTCCCCTAGAAAATAAAAAAGAAACAAAATGTTATCAGTTGAATCAGATTCAGCGTATAATCCTTCTCTCCAGTTTCTGTGGCGCTGAGAAGCAGACTGCACCAGGGGCAACACTCCTGTCTCCCCACATCTCCATGGATACATACCCACACAGAGGATGTTGAAGCAGAAGCCCTGTGTGACGGACTTGCTGACCAGTTGATCAGGTAAGCTGTCGAACCCAACACGGCCGCCCAACTCCAGCTTCCTCTTCTCTTCATCCTGAGACACAAAACACAGAATGAGGACTGCTTTCTCGATATGACTACTGGGTTCTGTGTCGCTATGTTTTTCCTGCATTATTTATAGAAAATGTATGTACTAATTACAGGTAGAGGGTTTGAATAAAACAGGGATGAATCTGCATGAATAGGTTCATAATAAACATCTTACTAGAACACCCAACATCTTAACATTTGAAGATGCACTGAGTCCTTCACTGCCCTCAAATAAACCCAAGTTATAGTAAAAATCTGTTCTTTTAGTCCAGTCACTTTAAGCCAAAATCGGGGTCAACCTACGACAAATTGCAACAGAAGCAAACTCAACTGGTTTTGTATCGTCAATATGTTCATACGCCTATTCATTCTTTTTCTCATGTGAATAGGGTAACATTTTTAATCTTTAGATATCACCATGAAAATTACTGAGTTGATTACTTACATCAAGACAAACAAAAAATGTATTACAAGGTTTTTTAAATTGTTTGTTAACATGGGAAAATGGTGCATAATCTAATTAGGTATGCGCTAATTTGCATAAATACCACAACATCTCTAAACATTGGATATAGCCAGGTGAAAATGTATTGTTGAATCTTGTTAACATATAACAGTAAAAGACTAGATGCAATGACTATATCACTAGGTGCATGTCATGTTTTGCTCCAACTACAACCTAGATGTATCAGCCAAGACACAAAGATACTAGCTTTCTGCAACCATTTGACAATTAAATCTTATGAAGAGGTTTTAAAAATATTTGTCAAAAAATCCACAATGTCGTCTATTAATTATACGTTTTTTGAAACAGTTGTGATACTTTTTGAATAAATGATATGAATGATAGGGGCCTGTCCCATGTGTGTCCCATGTGTGATAACTGGCCTATGTGTTCCCAGTGTGGAACACACAGACCTGTGAGGAACACACAGCTGGTACCTCCCTAAGAGAAACCATGAGGACTTGGATATGCTTCACACAACCATCAACAATATCCCTGGTGCACACACACACATGTGCACATGAGTGCCTTTATCTGGCTGTTATTTTACAGGATGAGAGGAGACAGGAGTGTGCTCTTTATCTCATTATCCCACTATCCTCTTACTCTGTCCATGTTACAACCTACTCTATAAACACCGTAGCCCACCCCGTTCCACTCTCACTTCATTCCGTGTGTGAGCAGCTACAAAAAGTAACCTTCTAGCCTAAATGAATACATGCAGTTAAAGATAACACGTAACTCTTACAATTTAGCAACGTCACATCCACTGATCCGTGAACTGAGTATGTGTCATCGTTTTACTCTGACAGCGAGAATCGTGTGCAGTAGCGTGATTTGCATTGCCTATTTAAAACCCGGAATTTCACAATAGACCTAAACCTGAATATTGATATAATAAGCAAGTCTTATTTTACGCAGAAATTAGCTAAGCCCGACTGTTGACATCGAAAGAGAAATCACGGTTCGTAGCCCTCGTACGATTGGCGCATTCTGACTACACCTGAACATTGGGCCACATGCAGCATCACAAAAGCCCCAGTTAACGAACAAGGGTAACTGAAAACATGACAACCCTAAACCAATAGGCCTGGCTACTTACAGCGAAAATGTCCATGTCCGTAGCCGCCATCGTGCAAGGAGTACGGAGAGAATCTTCGAGGACCTGTCTTCATCGGGACTGGGTTTGACTGAGGGAACGGCTCAATTCATTCAATATGGCTACTTCGTGGCTACACCCCCTCGGTGCTGGAATGCCATTCACTAAGCACATCCAGACCTCGGGCACTCGGCTTCTTGATTTGAACCGATGTTTGTCAAAAGCAACCAGACTTAACTACAAGCAGGCATAGGTCTACTGCAATATTACAGGAGTGGGTAATAGCCTACAGGACGTAGATGCTATAATAACTCGTTAGTAACAAAAAACCGTATCATCAAACACAATGTGACCTCAAAATGATGTTAATAAAATGTAGGGGCCATGTTAACAGGATGCTTTACCACATAGGCCTATGCCTCACAGAAACCAATCGACAAACATCGCAACAGTCATAACAACATGTAACAGGTGTTTAGGCTATTAACAAACAACGTAGGCTAATTAATTGAATGCAACTTACAGATATAGCCTACATTAATAGCCAAAACATGTTCAAATATGTGTGTAGGCTATATACCTTGAACCTATTTACTTAGTAATGTTTGAGCTGATTCCATAGCATCAGGCGTCACCGAGCACAAGAACAGACAGAACAAGCATCGGGGGCGCGCTTTTCATGCGCGTTCTGCCTTTTAGAGAATTAAATACCGCGTTCAAGCGAAAAGAAAATGGCAAGAAACTATAGTCCAGACACCGGAAGCAGCAGGTAGTGACGAGGGGGAAGAGATAATACTACTTGACCATCACACAGAGCAGCTCAAGAAAAAAGACGGACGGCGGGATTTGCAGCAGAGTCAAAGAAAACTGGTTTTCCTGCATCCCGCTGATATCTTGTCAACGGATTGAGAGGTGAAAATATGGATTTGACTCAAGAATCTATTTTGACGTTTTTGTTGGAGAACGGCGGAAAAGTGAAAAATTCTGAGTTGGTAAATAATTTCAAATGTCAACTTAATTGTAGCGATCCCGCAGAGAAGAAGCATAATAGGGATATTTTTAAGAAATTCGTGAACAGTGTTGCGGTTGTGAAACAAGTCAATGAAGTCAAGTTTGTGGTAGTGAAAAAAAGATATCAGGACTTTGTTAAAGTGGGTATGAAATATAGCGCGCAAAATTCGGATTTAGACGACAGCTTTAGTAGCCAGACCTTGTCCCTCTCACCGACGGTATCGGAGCTCAGTGCTTTAGTTAAATACGAATCTGTCAACATACCGAACTTGGATATTCAAAACAACAATACGTGCAACTCCTCAAACAGGAATGGGAATTGTTTGAACAATAGGGCTGATTTCCAACATACGCCTGTGCATATCAGTAACATAGGAAGAGGCTTAAGAAACGGTGGGTCATGTAAGACTTGTAACGAAGACCCCCCTACCGTAATCAAGGTCCTGAACGTTTCTTATGATCAGGTGATCAAAACGGGAAAAACTGGCCCAGTGTTTGCTATCGTGGCAGTCAAATCTCCATCCCGTGGTGATTCACCCCCGGCAAGACAAGATGAGTTAAACTGCATACCAACCTTTTCTGGATTGAAAACCCCAGTTGGATCAAAGTCTCTGATGCAGATGCCAGTTTCATCGTCAGAGAGAGATTTCATGCCTCTTCCTAATGGTCCAGGCTGGGTGGGCTCAGAGCAGAGTGCCTCCCTGTGGAGAGAGCTGTCCCAGGAGGAGATACGAGCCCCAGGCTTCCCCCTGCTCAGGAGAAGCAGGACCTGTAGAGCAGCAGAGGACCAGCAGGGCCTGGGGTGTGTCCCCCTGCCGCCGGGGGGCCACCGGTGGCTAGTGACGGCAGCTTCTGGGCTGTGGGGTCAGATCCACGGCCAGCTGCAGCAGGACAGCCAGCTGGCGACCAGGAAAGACTTCATGTCTGGATTCACAGCGCTGCACTGGGTGGCTAAGAGCGGCCACAGTGAGATGGTGCACACCATCATGGACGTGTCACGCAGGACAGAGGCGAGAGTGGATGTGAACGCTCGCACGCATGGAGGCTACACACCGCTGCACCTCGCTGCCCTGCACGGCCATGCAGAGCTGATGCTTCTGCTGCTGAAGCTCTACGGAGCCAACGCAAACATCCGGGACAATGATGGGAAGAAGCCGCTGCATTACCTTGGGCCAGGTGTGTCTCCTGAGCTGCAGCAGCTGCTGGGAGGCGGGGCCCAGGCACACGGGAGGGAGGAGGAGGACAGGGACATGCCCAGAGGGATAAACACCCTAAGCAGACTCTTCATGCAGCCTCACGGGACGGCGCACCGGAGGAAACACAAGATGCTGCCTGGGGGCATCTCACCCTGGGACTAGGAGACTGGGACTAGGAGAGGCTGGGGCATCTCACCCTGGGACTAGGAGACTGGGACTAGGAGAGGCTGGGGCATCTCACCCTGGGACTAGGAGACTGGGACTAGGAGAGGCTGGGGGCATCTCACCCTGGGACTAGGAGGCTGGGGGCATCTCACCCTGGGACTAGGAGGCTGGGACTAGGAGAGGCTGGGGCATCTCACCCTGGGACTAGGAGGCTGGGACTAGGAGAGGCTGGGGGCAGGAGGATGAAGATGCACATGTACAAATAAGGATTTTCCAATATAGAGCAGGGTGGGTATTAGCTCGCTATTTGATATTCAGAATATTGATATTTTGATATACTCTAACATGTGAATTGTATTTAATAACTTGTAATGTCTTTAAAGTATTGTAATTGCCTAGAATTACATTAGGCTAGGCTTGGGTCCCTTGTCTTGAGTGACAATAAACATTAATGAATGTGATGCTCTTATTCTGTTTCTGAATCTGGTTGTGTCCCTGGGGACCTGTGAGTGAGATGATTTAAAGTTTAAAATGATATCTTAAATATATAGAGCTCATGCTGCTCATTAGGTTCCTCCGGTAGGAGGGAACCTATTGTTATTGTTGGTATTCTTATTATTATTTTTCTTCTCCTTGCGCCCCAATATCTCAAAAAGTCCCTGGTCATAAATTTTCTAATTTGGCATATTGATACTACATCCAAGTGGGTACCCCCACACCAAATATGGGCCACATCGGACCATAGGGGGCGCCACAGGCCACGCCCAAATGTGCGATTTTCAAAGTGATGGCATTTCCACCCCATTGCTCCAATTCTTCTGAAACTTGGTGTGCATGCCTCATTTTTCATGAGGAACAAAAAAGCCTCAAGGACCCATAAGGTCCGCCATGATGGATTTTCCTGTACTGTGATAATCTGGGAAAACCTTCAAAATTCCTCTTCTCTTGAACCAAAGGTGAAATTGACTTGAAATTTGGTACAGATATGTATCATTGACATATTTAAAAACGTTACTTAAGGCAATTGAATCAAGTACAAAATGGCTGAAATGGGTGTATTTATGTAAATGTCCACATTGCCTCAATATGTTTGTGTCACTAAATCAAATGTATTTTTGAAGGATGGTTCAAACCTAATAAGCTTTAAGGTGACATGCCTCTGAAGTACCATGCAAAGTTTCACCTTGATATGTCAAAATATGACTGAATTACAGCTGTTTGAACTTGGACCAAATCTGACAATGCTCGCCATTGGAGAAACAGCTTTTTTTAATTATCCAGTTATTGAACTTTGTGTATTCCATGCCTGAGAATGGCTCAATTGGCTGAGATGTTGTGCTGGTAATCAAGGTTCAATACCAGTCAGAGGCATAGTTTTTAATTTTTTATTCTGACCAAACGGTTTCTAGTCTCCCGATAAATCCTCCGGTTGTAAAACATAGCAATGCGTGTTTATTTGAGCCCATCACAACACATCTGTTTAGCGAGACTGTGTAAACCACTGCAACACAAGCCAGTTATGTTGAGTTATGGCACCCCAAACAACCTAATCTAAGCACTATGAGTAATATATTCTTTACAGCAGCAACCAGGTCTAGCCTGACGTTGTCATACTCATAATTCTAGTCAGAATATGAGTCTAAAAACTCTCCGTTGGGCTGTGAGTATGGGGCGTGTTTCAACCGAACCTGGAAAAAAAATGCCTCTTCGCTCAATTGGATAGACCTACAACCAATCAGAGCAACGTAGTATGTTGTTTGTTGAAAAAGAATTCAACCCAAGCGCTCTTTGGTGACGTGGTTGATTACGTTACTGTTGATCATCTGTCCATCATCGTATAAAGCCCGCCCTGACAATTTTATTGGTCCGAACAGCTCTTGTTCGGACATAGTTTTCCCCCAACCGAGCGACCCCAGACCCAACTTCCCGACCAAAATTATTTGTGGGTGGTGCTAAGTTCGGCTGGCACCCAGGCTAGTAAATTGCCTAAATATGTTTGTGTCACTAAATCAAATGTATTTTTGAAGGATGGTTCAAACCTAATAGGCAAACGGTTTCTAGTCTCCCGATAAATCCTCCGGTTGTAAAACATAGCAATGCGTGTTTAGCAATCTGCATAGCAATCACAACACTCCGATCATCTGTTTAGCGAGACTGTGTAAACCACTGCAAAACAAGCCAGGTACACCACAGTAGCTAGCTACTTGTAGTCTGGCATGGTAGTGTCAGATTCACAACCGAGTTAGCTCTAATGAAGTATATTGATTGTTCAGGTGGATCCCTTTCCTGTTGTGCAAATTAATTTCAGTAACCTAAGCCAGGACACATCGCCACTGATGCTAGGCATGATTTGAAATTCCATTCCATGACAAGTTATGGCACCCCAAACAACCTTTTTAAAAACTATGAGTAAGCTATTCTTTACAGCAGCAACCCAGTCAATCCGTTGTCCCATTTTTATAGGAAAAGTACAATATGGCTATTCATAAACTCTCAACAGTTGATGTGTAGCAGAGAGGCTGACTTGCAACCTCATGCTCTTGAGTTTGAATCTCCACTCAGCCTGTTGTCGTTGGTCAACATGAAGTAATTTTGCTCTCTTGTTGTCCAACTCTTGATCTTCTACAATGTACATTTTTTTTTTCCATTTTGCGGAGGAACCCGCATCGCTGCTTGCAGCTATATTTCTTATTGTTATTTTTATACATATTTTATTTTATATTTAAATTGTTGTATTCTTAGATTGTTTAGTTCTTAGAAATAGTTAAACTTTTGTACTTTTACTTATATTTTACTTATAATATATTTGTATATATTTAGTGTTCGGCACCTCCCTGCCACAGTCAATTCCGTGTTTGTATAACATACATGGCGAATAAACCGAATTCTGATTCTGATTCTCTTAAATTGGTAAAATTCACATTATTTTTGTATGAAACTAAGTACTTAATAAAGATAATTACACGTTCTAAGTAGTTTTAAATGAATGACATCTTGTTTACCTTGAACTTAAACATGAAGAATTGCAGAGATGGGAAATAACAAAGTAAAAATACTTCGTTACTGTGCTTAAATAGATTTTTCTGGTATCAGTACTGTAATTCACTATTTTTCTGATAACTTTTTTCTTTCACTCCTTACATTTTTACACAAATATCTGTAGTTTCTACTTCTTACATTTTCACTTCAGCCTCTAAGTACTGCAGCCTCCAATTACTGGAGCCTCCAATTACAGCAGCCTCTAAATGTTTTTCGAAAAAATATATTTTCCAAAAGATTTTTTCCAAAAGATTTTGGAAGAGTTTTGAAAGGTAGAAAACATTTATTAAAAAAGTTTTCACAAAAATATTTTGCATCATTGATCAGGACTCTACTGTACTCGTTTGTACTCTGCTCTGCTTTAATCTACTCTGTTTTAGGCTTCTCTGTTCTCCTCTCTCCTTCCTCTCCTCTCACTGTGTGTGGGGGGAAAAAAGTTTAGAAAAAATGTACGTTAAGGATTAGACAGAGGGAGTTAGCGATGTCTACATGACTGAGAATTGCCATAAGTGAGGGAGATGTATGAAATTGTCAACGTCAAAAAGGATTCCTGGCGAATGCTGGGCATGTCTGTAGTGTCTTTTTGTATGAATGTATTAATATGATGAGAGGTCCAGTTCCTCTCGGCCTGCCGCTCCTCTCGGCCTGCCGCTCCTCTCGGCCTGCCGCTCCTCTCGGCCTGCCGCTCCTCTCGGCCTGCCGCTCCTCTCGGCCTGCCGCTCCTCTCGGCCTGCCGCTCCTCTCGGCCTGCCGCTCCTCTCGGCCTGCCGCTCCTCTCGGCCTGCCGCTCCTCTCGGCCTGCCGCTCCTCTCGGCCTGCCGCTCCTCTCGGCCTGCCGCTCCTCTCGGCCTGCCGCTCCTCACGCAGAGCAGAATGCAGCAGAACTGTTCCCGGAATCCCCTCGAGTGAAAGAGATGCGGTGGAATGTTAAAGGCCTCAGGCAACAACAACAAAAGCACACGGACAAAATAAAAAATCAGCAAGGCCAAATAAATATTTACAAAGAAGTAAAAAAACATATCAAAATATTATTGCATGGAGTTGCCACAGACTGCAGGTCTGGAAAAAGACCAATATGACTGCTGACCCACAGAGATAGACTAATACCTGTTCACAATTAATTATTAAGGTAATATAGCGGGATGGCCTTACAGTAGCAGTAGCAGTATACTTTGACACGTCTAATAGATCATTCACCTTCAATATTAAACTGTTCGGTTTTCATCCCGGCATCTTCTGTTGTTCTGCATGGCGACCTGCGGTGATTACGCGCACCTGCTTTATGAGCAGCACGTGCATAGGTTGGTTGACATCCGTTTTCACCGCAAAGTTCTCTCTCAAATGTTGGTGGATTTGTTTACTATGGCAGAAACTATTGTGCGGATGTCAGTCGTACTTTATAATCTGAACACTTTTCTTTTACTGCATCTTGTGATCTGTGGTCGATCCCTACGATCATCCCCTTCAACGAGAAACGGATTAAACAACTTTGCCGACTCCTCTCTCTTTCAACATGGAAATATATTATCCCCCCTTTTGAGGGCATTGTCGGAACAAGATGGAGAGCACTGGCGACATGTAGACCCAAACCCGAAGCAGCGAGCGGAGCCTAGACATGTTCGGTACATGAAAAGACTGTACAAGAAGTCCGTTAGCCAGAAGGGTGCAGCTGGGACTAACCCGCTGTTCAACACAGTTCGTCTCATAACCCCAAGAGACGAATGTCTCGAGCGGAGCAAAGGTAAAAAGGCCAGTGAAACCGTAATACAACACTTAACGTTAAACATTCTTACACTTAAATGAGAAGATATATATTCTTTGTTTATGAAGTGCATAACAAATGAATGTAATTATTGTGGCCCAGACAGACATGACTAAACAACACAGACAAACTGATGACAATGATCTGTTGCACTTAAATGTTTTTTCCATATTTCCCAAAAGAGATCTTTATGCAAGACCTCTCCTTCAACCTTGAGCAGGTGAGAGCCAAAGAACAACCTATGAAATCTGTGCTGCTCTACTCTTTTGAGCGCCCAAGCCTGGTTCCATCTGTCTGCCACCTGTCAGTGCAGCAGCAGCAGGCAGAGCAGTGCCCCCTCGGTCCCGAGGCACAGCATGCCTCCAGCTTTCTGCTGGGGAGGGGGCGCCGACCAGCGAGCAGAAGCAGGTGGGTAGAGGTGGACGTCAGCTCCTTCCTACTCCCCCTCGTACAGGCCCACCAGAAAGACATTCATCTCCTCATCAACCTGACGTGTGCTGAGGAAAGAGGGGTCAAGATGTCCAGAGGGGGCTCTGTGGAGATGACCCTGAGGTCACCGTCTCTGCTGTTATATCTCAATGACACCAGCGAGCGGGCCTCCCACCACCGGGCCCCCGTGCCAGATCAGAGGTCAGCAGGCTGGAACCGGTTTGAAACCCAGAGGGACTCCGAGGCAGAGCGCTGGGTGGGGCAGAACACGGGCCGGCTGAGGAGGAGTGCAACCAGAAACAGAGCAGCTAAAGCCAGCCTCCCCGAACTCAAGTCCACCTACGACTTCCCCACTAATGACTGTGCTTTGTACGACTTCCGGGTGACCTTCAGCCAGCTGAAACTGAACCACTGGATCATCTACCCTCACTGGTACAACCCCAGGTACTGCAAGGGAACTTGCCCTAGAACCATGGGCTTCATGTACGGCTCCCCGGTCCACACAATGGTGCAGAGCATCATCTACGAGAGACTGGACGCCTCAGTGCCAAGGCCTTCCTGTGTTCCCTCAGAATACAAACCCATGAATGTAATCACGGAGTACAACGGCATCATCACCTACAAGGTGTACGAGGAGATGATCGCTACTCGCTGTACTTGTCGCTAACATCCAAGAGTGACACAGTGTGACGACGTTGTTTTAGTTTTACAAGCATAACATACAACTTCCTGGCAGCTTTGAATACAGGAGGGATCCTCGTCGTTCTCACGTGGCTCACGTGGCTTTCACCGGAATCAGATATGCGACACTAACAAGCCAGCCTCAGTGATTTCATACATTGTAAAACCATCTTTGCGTGAAATTGTATTTATCTAGAGCAGATGCATTTACTTCATCCAGTGTTTTCTTTGCCAAGCACTGTGTTAAATACTGGAAAAGTTATTAGCAAATATTAGGATTAATTTTGCTTTTGTAGTGACGTGATGGCAGGAATGTTGTTAACACATATTTTAGTGCATCCGTCTTGTTTTGTTTTGCGATGTGGTGTTGCAGCTGAAGACACATGAAAATATTAGCAAAATGATTATGTTTAAAATATATTTGTTTATTTATTTTGGGTGGGGGGTTATCGTTTATTACTTAAAACACAATCTGCTAATTTTAAGTAGGCCAAATCTGTTCTGGACTAAATCTAAAAGTGGTTCCTGTTCTCTGACCGAAACACTTTTACATTTTATTCCTTGGGATTGCAGTTGTCTCATGGACAACCTCTTTTCATAACATCCAAAAAGAACGTTTCAGTGTGTATTTATTACCTTTGGTCATGAAATGGCTGCATACCAATGAATTTGTATTGACGAATTTAACTAACTAAATGCGTGTCATGAACTATTTATGCATCAAATGAATTTACTCTAAGCTCTTGTTCCGCTGCTGATTTTATAGGGTCTACTCTGTGGAGACTAGAATAAACAAACTGCATAGTTCATGTGTCTGTTGAAAGATTCTGTTGAAAGTGCCAACTGTACTATAATGTAAATGTGGTATTTTTCTGTCAATTGAGACTGGATAGTAACCCTAAAGTTTATTCCAAGCACAGCCAACTACAGATTGCCCCGTGAAGAGAAAGCATAGCCTATACCGTGCTCGTCCGCTCTCAGAATTATATCACAGGACGGTCAGGACCTAATCTTCTATGGGTTCTGGTTGTCGGATCGCATCCAACTGTTGAATGAATACACCATCTACTGTGCTGGAGTGTGAGCCCAGTCACTGCCTACCTAACCCTAACCAAAGAGTATGTAAGACTTATATACTATTTGACCTAACCTTGTCAGTCAATGGCCCTAACCCTGCGACTGGTTGTATGACGTGTACAGTTGGTTGCGACCGTGAGTGGGAGTCAGGCCGTGACTGGCCACTCACTCCTGCACAATAGGTGGCGGTGTAGGCACTCCTAAGTTGGATGCTTTCCACCAATCAAAGTTAAAGAAGAAGAAGAAGCCCTGTCGTCACAACAGTTATCCGCCATTACAAGTTCTTGCGGCTAAAGGTTAGTGATGAATGTTCTTTATTTATTGCTTACTTTATTTTAAAATGATATAAACTGCTACTTAATGGCGTAATTGAGGCCATCGGACTACACCTTTTTGCAATATAACTAAATGAACTTTGAGACTTCGTGTATTTTCGTGTGAATGTCAAACAAGGTCTCGAGGACCCAATGTTGCCTAGCTGCATTTTCTGCTAGCTCCTTGCGCCGTTCACAGCAATGTGTCCAGATAATCACAAACTATCGTGTTTACCTTAGCTAACGTTAGTCTTGTGGCCAGAATGTGTGTCAAATGCCACTTATCAAAAAATGACTTTCGAGACGTATATTACGTGGGCAATACTAGGCACCAAGTGGTCTTAGCCAACATTACTTACCATTATTTTTTTGCTTTTGTTTGTCTTGAAGACATTGATACGTACACAAAGCTAAAAATATAGGCTAGTGGACATGTTGTAGCAGGTACACTCATAGATATATATCTATGGGTACACTAGTGTGGCACAGTGCCATGCTGTCATGAGTCTCTTCCGCAAAGAACCCCAATCAGAACAGACTGCCCTTCTGCCCATGTCCCAGGCATGGACATGGATGATCACTCTGACTTGACTACAACTCTGAACTATGGTAGAAAGGTTAAGATAAGATAGTCAGCATAACTGTAGTTACTGTTATGCTGATTTGTGAGATGCACATGCTGCAGTCACTCAACTTCTATTGTTTTCAGATCAGCTCATCTCATCTGACATCATGGGTCGCCACTTTGGAGATTTGGCCAAGATCAGACATGTGATCACATACAGTCTGTCCCCGTTTGAGCAGAGGGCTTTCCCAAACTACTTCTCCAAGGGGATCCCCAACATGTGGAGGCGGTTCAGAGCCTCCGTCTTCAGATCCGCTCCCCGTGAGTTTTGTAGTGCTTAACTGTACCACTTGCTCAGGGAACTTACAAGTTATCTTATTCATATATATATCAAAAATACTACTTTTTTCAAATGGAAATCATCTTCCTTTTACCAAAGAGCTGCTCCTTATTTGATCAAAACACACACATGGAGTAAACATAACACGGCTGAATGTGTCGTTCATCTGTTTCAGCCATGATCATCATGTACCTGACTTATACCTGGGGGAACCATGTCCATGAGCAGGGCAAGAGGAAGAATCTGTCTGACTTTGAAACCCCCGAGGAGTAGAAGATCCTCTACTGACCTCCCGAGCTCCTGATGTTCATGTGACTGTGTGTTTCTCTAAGTAAAGATGGTATTTATCACAAACCTGTATTAATTTGGATGTATTATTCTGAGAACCACTCATGTAGACCTCTGTTTCCATAGAGATCTGCTGTCCAGTGTATATAAATGTTGGTGGTTGGACTGTATCTCCAGTTTGCCCGCACAGCAGGTCACTTGGTGCTACTGTTTGGGGTCATGTGGGATGGAGACTGTAAAACTTAAGCAATGCTACGTTGTTCTTTATTGAAGTAAACTGCAGTGTGTCAAGGCAGCCTTTGTCTGCAGCAGGGGTGTTGTTAGACCCTTTTTACTGGGGCACACGCCCCAGTATAAATCTGCTGTGCCCAAGTAAAATCAAAAGTTTGAGTTTTAACAATTAACTTTATTTGTCAATGCATTAATTTAGATTGATAATCCTGGAAAAATAAACACAATATCTCAATCAACGCTTGTAAAATCAAAGCAGTTTAACCGAAAACGCAAACCGATGCATGTCGCGCTCTTCTGAGCTTGCCAAATAGCCACTGCAGCACGCACACAGAAGTCCAGGTGTCGGACTCGGCACACAAGTCAGAATTGATAGGGTAAGAAAACATTACACAACTAAAAGTTTCTAAATGATAGACTTACCAATTATCTTATTTTGACTAAAACATTAAAACAATATTACATGAAGCTCGAAAAAACAGTATTTGCACTCAAATGAATGCGAAAAAAGTGTGCACTCGCACTAACTATTGATGTCTCTGCCAAAGCTGATATCAAACTTCCTTCCTTGAACTGTGTATATTGGGTTAACCCTCGTGCTGCCTTCGGGTCACATGACCCAAAGGTTCATAACGAACCATCGTTGTGTTTACCCAATTTTACCCAATACAAAAACAAATTAAAATAATTTTCTTTTAACCTTTGCAATGTGGGGGGTCTGAGACAGCCTAGCTGTTAAAAGAAAATGCTTCACTTTGTCTTTGTATGCGGTAAATCTGTCGCAATACGACGGTGGGTCACAATGACTGATGGGTCAGAATGACCCGAAGATAACACAAGGGTTAAGTAAGGGGAATTTCTATAGCCTAGTAGTGCATTGTGCGCAGCAAGCTTGAAAGAAAAAAAAGGGATATGAATAGGGGCCTGTGCCCCAGTAGAGTTTTATGTCTAACAACACCCCTGGTCTGCAGGTTAAATAATTGAGCGTGTTGGTAATTTATTATTTCATTAACCTAATATTTACATTTAGCAGACAAACTTATCCAGAGCAACTTACAGTAAGTACAGGGACATTCCCCCGAGGCAAGTAGGGTGAAGTGCCTTGCCCAAGGACACAACGTCATTTGGCACAGCCTGGAATTGAACCAGCAACCTTCTGATTAATAGCCCGATTCCCTAACTGCTCAGACATCTGCCCCCCTAATATGCAATAATGACTGTAGATGAAATAAATAATTGTTTAGGCTTTTCTTTTTTCACAGTCCCCGTGAATGTACATTCATGCCATGTCTGATTTCTATGATAACCTACTGTGGTTCTCAACCCTGGTCCTCAAGTACCCTGTCCTGCACGTTTTAGATGTTTCCCTGCTCCAACACACCTGATTCAAATGAATGGGTCGTTATCTAGGTATGCAGAAACCTCTGCAGGAGTAGTAGCATTAATCCTTTTTAAAGTAGTTGGTGGTTTCATGCTAATTATTTCAAATGATTTAAAGGTGTTTACAGATTTTAGGCTGAGGTTGAAGCTAGCTTCATATATCATAGCAACACCACCACCTTTCTTTGATACACGAGGGATGTGTGAGTACGCAAAATCCGGAGGCGATGCTTCATTCAGGGGGGAATAATCGTCAGGTTTTAACCAGGTTTCGGTGAGTCCAATCAAGTCCAGGCTGCATTCAGACATCAGATCATTAATCAAAACGGCCTTTGTGGATAGAGATCTGATGTTTAGGAGCCCGACATTCCAGTATGGGTTTTTGGCAGCTTTAGATGTAGATAATTCTTCTGAAAAGGTGGCACTGTCATCAGAAAACTTAATAGGAAGAGCAATGGGGGAGCAAGGCTGAATACATATTAAATTGGTATAATTCCTAATAATTGAAGGCCGAAATTTAGAAAGAGGGCGGGGGACCGACACCGTCTCAATGGGAAAAACGACATCAGCAACCACACTGGCTACACTACAAGCTAGGCTATCGGGTCCCCAACAGCTCACAACATACCTATCAGACTCTCTGAGACTGTGGCCCGGCTTGTTCTAGTGAGTGTCAGGCCTGCTCTAAAATAGCTTCAATATTCCTAGACAATAGAAAAGCACCTCTCCAGCTCGGATGGAGCCCGTCACTTTTCAACAAGCCAGGTTTGGCCCAGAAACAAGACCAATTATCTACAAATCCTAAACCCTGTTCTGAGCAGAAACAAGCCAACCAACAGTTAAGAGAGACAAGTCTGCTGTAGATATCGTCAGTCCCCCTAACAGGTAGTGGGCCAGAGACTATTACTTGATGCCGACACATCTTTTGAGCAAGGTCACATGCCCGAGCTATATTAACCTTTGTGACCTCTGACCGCCTCAGCCTAACATCATTGGTGCCGACATGAATGACAATATTCTCATACCTATCATCAGTGCGTGAGCCATGTGCCTTAGCTTGGGCCTTTGCCTTAGCCCTAGTGCTAGCCAGCACCCTAAGATTACCTTCTATGTCGGTAGCTCTGGCCCCAGGTACACAGTACACAGGTTATCAATTGTGATTGGAGCGAACCTACAGGAGGGTGTTGCTCCAGGAGCAGGGTTGGAGGGAACTTACAGGAGGGTAGATCTCCAGAAGCAGGGTTGGAGCGAACCTACAGGAGGGTATCTCTCCAGCAGCAGGGTTGGAGTGAACCTACAGGAGGGTATCTCTCCAGGAGCAGGGTTGGAGTGAACCTACAGGAGGGTATCTCTCCAGGAGCAGGGTTGGAGTGAACCTACAGGAGGGTATCTCTCCAGCAGCAGGGTTGGAGTGAGCCTACAGGAGGGTATCTCTCCAGGAGCAGGGTTGGAGTGAACTTACAGGAGGGTATCTCTCCAGTAGCAGGGTTGGAGTGAACCTACAGGAGGGTAGATCTCTTGCGGTGTCGCTTGATGTGTGTTCTTCCTCCCCCAGGCCTCCCCAGGCGAGGTCAAAGCAGAGAAGAAGTCAGACCAGCCTCCACAAGCTAAGAAGCCCAGAGTCAAAACAAAAGTCCTGGAGCTTCCAATTGAAAACAGCCCCCAGTGGCAGCTTGCTGAAGACATGCTCAATCTGTTTGTAGAGAACGAGGTCGGTAACAACAGACCGGTTACCCCCCATCTTCTCTCAACTTATTTTCCCTGTGTTGTTGTCAGGGACAGAAGCAGGGTTTGTGGGTCTCTGAAGGAGAGGAACGACGCCAAGAACTACTTGGAGGAGTACGTGTACGAGATGAGAGACAGGCTGCACGGGGCGCTGGAGAAATATGTCACTGAGGCTGTGAGTTGTGGGAGCTCTTCCTATGCTTTGCTGCATCTGTGGCTGCCAGGCATGTGACAAAAAACGTATTTTTCCTTTTTTTTTCATCTCTCAGTTGCTGACCAAGTAATGTTTTGCATTTATACAGTCTTTGTACATTTGACAATTTTCAGAGATGATCCTTACAATTATTTGTTACATCATGTGGTTTGATTGTAGGATCGAGATGCATTGTCATTGAAACTGGAGGACACAGAGAACTGGCTGTATGAAGATGGAGAGGACCAGCCCAAACAGGTTTACATCGACAAACTATCTGAACTCAAGGTAAGCACGCTCCAGGAACCCCCGCACAGCGCTGGGTCTGCATGGTCCTATTAGCTGGTACTAGTCACAGCACATGCAACACAATGCTAGATGCAATTTCCAGAACATGTTTAGTTTCAATTTAAAACAGCTCAGTATTTTGTAAAAGCTGAATATTCTAGGGTCACCCTCTCTGCTTATAACAGCGAGAGGAGCACTGATTAGTGTTGGGGTTGTCCCCTGGAATGTTCTGGAGAGAACTGCTGAGAGCCCATGTCTAGTATAGCTCCTTCTCTCTGCAGAGGTCTGGTTATACAGTAAATTGTACCTGGTGTTGTGTTTGCAGGGTCTGGGCCAGCCCATCCAGGAACGCTACCAGGAGGCAGAGAAGATACCCAGGGCGTTCAACGACATGGGCAAACACATCCAGCAGTACCTCAAGATTATTGAAGCGTATAAAACCAAGGTACAACACACAGGGATGTTAATTTCTAACCAGGGATGCCCCCCCATCCCCCCCATTTAGTTATGTCTGTTTTTTCATTCAACTAATCTTCATTCCAAGCTTTCCCGAGGGCCACGCTTCTAGTCAGTCCCTCTTTTTCCCCACTTTGACGCCCCTGCTTACATCTTTCATGTGAATTTTGAAGCTCTTTTACTGTGTGTACTGTTTCTGACCTGTGTGTCTGTGTGTCCCGCGAGCTGCAGGAGGAGCAGTACGAGTACCTGGAGGAGGCCGAGGTAAGCAGGGTGGACCGGCTGGTGAGCGAGGCCATGGTCTGGATGAACAGCAAGATGAACCAGTAGAGCAAGCAGAGCCTCATACTGGAGCCAGCAGTCAAGGTCAAGGAAATTCAGGCCAAGACCAAGGTGGGTCAAGGAGATTCAGGCCAGGAAGTTGGTTTTACAGATATTACGACTCAGCATCCTTGTCCTGCAAACTAGATCCTCTTTCGTGACCAGAGAGCTGTGTTGTGTCTCCCCCTGCAGGAGCTGTTCTCTGCCTGCAGCCCGGTGCTGAGCCGGCCCAAGCTCAAGGTGGAGCTCCCCAAGGACGACAAGCCGGTGGGCGAGCAGAACGGCTCTGTTAACGGGCAGGGAGACGGAGCCCAGGGGAAACCCCCGCCACAGATGGCAACCCTGCCTCAGAAACCACGGAAACCAAGCCTGACATGGTCCTTGACTAGGCAGGCTACCCCCCACACCCCACCCATCCCCCCTTCCATCCTGTCTCTCCCCCCCCCCCCCCCCTTCGGATCAAGACGCAGACCATAGTTGTACCAGAGCTAGTGAAGTGTTCCAGTTGGCCTAAATATGGTTTAAATACTGTACTCTGTTGTGTGCTCTCTAAACCTTTGGGTCAATGTCACAATTTGGTTTTAATAATCAGAATCAGAATGGGATTTATTCGCCATGAAAATTTGCACAGACAAGGAATTTGCTTTGGCAGGAAGGTGCATACAATAAACATATACCTAATTTTTTTTTTTAAAGTCACTGAAAATCGGTATTTGTTTAATTTTTTACTTTATTCCTTATCATACTTTGTGGTGATTTTCAAAATAACTTCTTCCAAAGAAACCAGTCCTTTTTAGTGTGACAGAATATAAAAAAGACAATTTCTTTGACATCAACATATTGGTTGTTTTGGCCCGTCGCCCCGCCTCTGCCGCTGTGCTGGACTCCGGTCCTCCGTCATGTGATAATAGTTCTCCCGTACCTCGCGCACTCCTTGATATCTTCCTGATTCTGCGAGAAAGACGGGGGTGGATGAGCCGGATGCGGTAACAGGTAGGCTACGTTTAATTAATAGCTTTCCTTTTCACGAAACTGCAAATAGACCTGCCCAACAAAAAGACGCTAGTCCGAATATAACTATAACCATAGACAGTATTGAACCATGGCAAACTTAAAAAAAACTGCTGACCGTGCAAAAATAGAATGTTAAGTGTTGACAAATATTACGTCTCCTGAATTGTCGAGTCCCAACCCTTCCTGGGTCTAAAGTCTCTTAAGTGTTTGACGAATGCGATCTGTATCTCGTGATAACAGCTTTGTCCTTCGTTAACTTACTTTTAAGTTCATTCAGCACAATGAAGTTGATTATCCTCAGCAACTATGACCAGGCCAGTGAGTGGGCTGCAAAGTACATCAGGAATAAAATCCTTTGCTTCAATCCTGGTCCCGACAGATTGTTCACGTTGGGACTTCCTACTGGTAAGACACACACATTTATTCATTTAGCAGACGATTTTATCCAAAGCGACTTCCACATGCCACCGTGTTGAACACCGAAGCCCTGTAATCAGTGGCGTAGCTAGCAAGTGTTTAATAAGGGGGGGGGGGGGGCAGATAAATTCAGAATGTTATGTAGGGGTGGCACATTTATCAACATAGTTGATAGTTGAAGTTCAAGTGCGTTTAACTGCTGTATTTAGAAAAAAAAAATATTCGTCAATCAAATCCCCCCCCCCCCCCCCCCCCCCAGCCAACTCTGTGTAGCCCAATGACTATTCTGCTTTTAGTGTCTCTTTCTTCCTACAACAGGCAGTACACCGCTAGGATGCTATAAAAAGCTGATTGAATATTATAAGAATGGAGAAATATCTTTCAAATATGTCAAAACCTTCAACATGGATGAATATGTCGGTATGTGCTTCACCTATTTTTCTGCATAAAACCTTGTTCTTAATACAGATGAATAACAAATTTAGCCAAACTTACCGAGACCAGACTGACTAGGATGAATTGTTATCCAAATCGTACAGGACTTCCCAGAGAACACCCTGAAAGTTACCATTCCTTCATGTGGAACAACTTCTTCAAGCACGTAGACATTCGGGCAGAGAACACCCACATCCTGGACGGCAACGCGTGCGACCTGCAGCAGGAGTGTGAGGCGTTCGAGGGGCTGATCACTGCTGCAGGCGGGATTGAGCTGTTCGTCGGAGGTGAGGAGGATGGTCCTTCACAGCCCAACACCAGCCCTGCTCCCCTGGATTCTGTTCAGGCAGTTAGAATAGCATTTGTAATGTCTGTTGTTAAAGGCAGTTTCATGAGCACAATTACACACACATGCGCGCTAGTTATGAGTAAGTAAAGGACATAACAGCACAGTGACATCGTCTGCTATAACGTGTCGCTCCATGTCTAGGCATCGGGCCGGACGGCCACATTGCCTTCAACGAGCCGGGATCCAGTCTGCTATCCCGGACGCGGGTGAAGACCCTGGCCAGCGACACCATCCTGGCCAACGCTCGCTTCTTCGACGGGGACCTGTCCAAGGTGCCCACCATGGCTCTGACCGTGGGTGTTGGCACCGTCATGGACGCCAAGGAGGTGAGGCGCGACGCTCTAGCGTGTTCCTCTGACGGGTCAGACGTTTGTCCCTGACACTGACCACTAACACGCAGTCAGAACTATGCACTTCTGGTCCTTGATTATCCTGCTTTACTTTTTATATGTACTATTTGTTTGTCGCTTTAGATAGAATCGCTCTGCTTTATAAGGGATCTAAAAGCATTCCATCTGTATCATGTGTTAATGTGTGTTTGGCGGCCAGGTGATGATCCTAATCACAGGAGCCCATAAGGCCTTTGCTCTGTACAAGGCCATTGAGGAGGGCGTCAACCACATGTGGACGGTGTCGGCCTTCCAGCAGCACCCGCAGACCGTGTTTGTGTGTGACGAGGACGCCACGCTGGAGCTCAAGGTCAAAACCGTGAAGTACTTCCAGGGTGAGAGTTTCACAGCACTCGTGACAACACTAGAAACATGAGAACACCAGATTCTCTGGTGAAAGAGCTATCTTGGTGCTACAAACCCTAAATCTAGATATTTTTTTCTTTCTTTTCAATCTGCTGTAAGAAAATACAGGAGCTTACAATGTTGGAATGAGGATAAATTAGCTTTGGTTTGGAAACAAATTAAATTGAAGACAAGTCTGAAAAGAAAGGAAATGTAAATTTATGGGTACTTGGGGGTGTTTACTACTTCATGTGTTGTTTTTATTCCTAACAGGAATGATGCATGTGCACAACAAACTGGTGGAGCCTCCAGTCTGAGTGAGCTGGGATGCTGCTTTACGTTTCTGTGTCATTGTCTGTTTTTAGGCCTACTATTGAATGACTGTACTTATATGTTGGTCAATAGTTCCATTGCTGTTTCTTTATGATCACATGAACAAATTATTCAATTTGAAACAACCTTGCTTTTGTAAGTATTTGTCCTTTAAATAAAATAACTTTGATAGTCATTCTTAAGTAATTATGTAATCATTTACATCTCGGTTGATCTTGTTACGTCTTTTGGTGTTGAACCAGTCAGTTGGTCTCAATCGGTCACATGACAGTGCGAGGGAGGAACAACAAGCACTCTCGTCTAGACTTTAGAAGAAGCGATGGCCGACCTGTGCTAGTTTGCTGTCAAGACTACATTTACGCACCCAAATTGAGAACTAAAGTGATCAATTGAAAGTGATTGAATCTCGGACGTCATGGCAGAGCAAGGCAGCAATGTTCGTTATCAGGAGGTAAGACATTGTTTTTAGTGTTAGACTCTCAGCTTGCTCGCTACCTAGCTAGCATGTTATCGCAGTACAACGAAAAAAACGGGTTCTGACATGCCAGTAAGTCAGCCAAGCCAAGCAATGGCCCAATTGCAATTATGAATGCAGTGAAGATTTAGCAAACTAGCAACTCACCAAATAGTTTTTCTAGTTTGAAGCCAGCTATAAGAATTATATCGGCTGCTTTGATGCATTATTGAAAATCACTCGTTCGTCACACTGATCGTTCGGTTTGTGTTTTGTTTACAGACTGGGCTAGTGCGTTAGCCTAACTAGCTGCTGTGCTAGGAGTGCCCATTCAGATAACGTCCCACCCAATATTTTCGAGATAGTCAACCGCAGATGTAGGTATAGGTGTCTGTCCTTTAATTCGTTAAAATGGCCAGATTTTACATAATAGTCTAAAGTAGATTCTAAACAGGCAAATTCTAAGATCATCTCTTGTCGTTTGTGTTAGTTTCATTGGATGTTAATAAGGGGTGCTCTCGGGAAATTCGTAAAAATTTCACTTGATAATAGCCATCTACACGAACCTGGAATGGTACTATCGAGCCAGAGTGGGAATGGTCCATGGGATACGAATCAGTACTTTTGTAGTAATTGGTGTTATTACACATTATAGACGAGCTCTGCCCTCCAGTAAGTGGTTACCCTGTCCTCTCAAGTAGCGTCAAGTGTATCTTGTCTTCAGTTGTGAAAATGCTTGTATCAAGTAGTGTAAAGTCTTGTCTGTAAGACTGTTCTGCAGTAGTGTAAAGTGTGCTCTGCTGTAGTGAAAGTATGTTCTGTCTGCAGCTGGTGAATGAAGAGGAGCCGGGCGTGTCTTCCCAGGAGGCCGTGGGGCTGGACGCTCCCCCGCCCTACAGCAGCGTCACAGCAGCCAACGCAGGTCGGTCCCTCGTCACCTGGGAGGGGCTGTCAACCAGAAATACTTTTAGATAATCACTGGGAACTATATTAAGATTCTTTTAACTTAATATCATGGCAGGTAAAGGTAGTTCTGCCACTTAAATAAAGCCATTCAGTAGGTGAGCTCTTAAACCAATCACGTTTGTTGGAAGTGTGTCACAAACACTTTCTTGATATGGTCCTAGTCCACCTTTAGACCTCAAGCAACATCATCACTTCATCTACCCTGTTAAAGGTTACTCATTTTGACATCCTTAGTTTAGTACTTGGCTGTAAGATAAGGTTTCACTTTAAAAGGGTTCAACAGGACCAATGTTGATCAGTTATATCACCTTTCAAAAACCTGAACCAGAACTCAGACCCTGGCCTTCCAGAAGTTTTTATTACCTGTAGCTCATGCAGCTTCCACTCCTCCACAGCTTTCTTTGACTACAAGGAAGATGGCGGCCGGTTCCCCAACCCCCCGTCCTACAACGTTGCCACCACACTGCCGTCCTACGACGAGGCGGAGCGGTCCAAGGCCGAGGCTGCAGTGCCCCTGGTGCCTGGCAGGGTTACGGTAAAGCTCTACCGGGAACCTCTCGACTCTAGTTTCTGTTCTACTCTCAGGATTCTACTGAAGATTTGTTAGACTTGTAATACTTGTAACACAACGTGGTAGGGTTGGGTCCTGAGGTAATAAGCTGAAATTGTTGTCTTTCTGCAGGAGGAGGACTTTGCTCCCAGGGATGAGTTTGATGATGCTGACCAGCTCCGGATCGGCAACGATGGCATCTTCATGCTCACCTTCTTCAGTACGAGTCCAGAACAAGCCCTACCTAACATATCAACAATATGTTAACATTCTAACACAACATTTACGTTTATGTAACTTCAGATGAAATCCTGTTTTAATGTGTCACTTGGCCTTGCATTGATGCTTTGTTAGCTGTGACCAGCAGCTGTATAGCTTGGTTGGGCTGTCCTCAATAATGTTGTATGTGGTCACAGCTATTGTGGATTTGAGTTTGTTAGTGAGTGTGATTTGTCATCTCCCTCCAGTGGCATTCCTCTTCAACTGGATTGGGTTCTTCCTGTCCTTCTGCCTGACCACCTCGGCAGCCGGACGCTATGGGGCCATCTCTGGCTTCGGCCTGTCACTCATCAAATGGGTCCTCATCGTTAGGGTGAGGTGTTACACCTCCATCTTCTCACCATCTAGCCTAACCCTTTACATAGAAAGTCAATGAAGTTCATAGTTTTAACACCACTTCGGTAATCAGAGTCAAGGGAACGGTCTGTTTACCAGACGCAGTGCAACGTAACCACATCTCAGCCAGTGTTGGTGTGGCATGGTGCAACAGTTTGTATGTAACGGGTGTCATTATGTTTTCCTCACAGTTCTCCACTTACTTCCCTGGATACTTTGATGGGCAGTACTGGCTGTGGTGGGTGTTCCTGGTTCTGGGTAAGTGTGACGACCAACAGCTGCCTTCCGTCCACAGGATTGTAGAGTACCCTCTACTCAGTGGTGGAGTCTTGAGTCTTTGACATGCAGATCAAGACACTGTACACTGCTTCGGATAAAAGCATCTGCTAGATGAACATATGATTGCAGAAGTAACACATTATGACCTGCTCTGCTCCAGGCTTCATGCTGTTCGTCAGAGGGTTTGTGAACTACTCCAGGGTGCGCAAGCTGGCCGACCCCTCTTACGCCACCCTCCCCCGCACCAGAGTCCTGTTCATCTACTGAAGGTGATGTACCCTGTTAACCACCTACCCTGTTAACCAGAGATGGGAGGTACTTACTTAAGTAGATTTTTTCAGAAAACTTTTTGCTTTCACTCAAAAAATAACAATGGTTAAAAAATGGTTTTGAAAGGTAGAAAACATATTTTTGAAAGAAAGTTTCTAAAAGACTCTGCTTTTTGTATTTATGTATTAATATGATGTGAGTTCCAGTTACCAGCATGACACTAAAAAATTTAGTTTTAGTTCTTCAACTTTTACCGGAGTCTTTTTAAACATGAGTATCTGTACTTCTACTTGAGTGGAGTATGGGTCCCAGAGCCTCGCAGTGGTTAGATCCTTATACAGTGAGGAAAATAAGTATTTGAACACCCTGCTATTTTGCAAGTTCTCCCACTTAGAAATCATGGAGGGGTCTGAAATTGTCATCGTAGGTGCATGTCCACTGTGAGAGACATAATCTAAAAAAAAAAAAATCCAGAAATCACAATGTATGATTTTATAAACTATTTATTTGTATGATACAGCTGCAAATAAGTATTTGAACACCTGAGAAAGTCAATGTTAATATTTGGTACAGTAGCCTTTGTTTGCAAGAGGTCAAACGTTTCCTGTAGTTTTTTACCAGGTTTGCACACACTGCAGGAGGGATTTTGGCCCACTCCTCCACACAGATCTTCTCTAGATCAGTCAGGTTTCCGGCCTGTCGCTGAGAAACACGGAGTTTGAGCTCCCTCCAAAGAGTCTCTATTGGGTTTAGGTCTGGAGACCTGCAGCATATCAAGGCCAGAACCTTGATATGCTTCTTACGGAGCCACTCCTTGGTTATCCTGGCTGTGTGCTTCGGGTCATTGTCATGTTGGAAGACCCAGCCTCGACCCATCTTTAATGCTCTAACTGAGGGAAGGAGGTTGTTCCCCAAAATCTCGCAATACATGGCCCCGGTCATCCTCTCCTTAATACAGTGCAGTTGCCCTGTCCCATGTGCAGAAAAACACCCCAAAAGCATGATGCTACCACCCCCATGCTTCACAGTAGGGATGGTGTTCTTAGGATGGTACTCATCATTCTTCTTCCTCCAAACACGTTTAGTGGAATTATGACCCCAAAGTTCTATTTTGGTCTCATCTGACCACATGACTTTCTCCCATGACTCCTCTGGATCATCCAAATGGTCATTGGCAAACTTAAGACGTGCCTGGACATGTGCTGGTTTAAGCAGGGGAACCTTCCGTGCCATGCATGATTTCAAACCATGACGTCTCAGTGTATTACCAACAGTAACCTTGGAAACTGTGCTCCCAGCTCTTTTCAGGTCATTGACCAGCTCCTCCCGTGTAGTTCTGGGCTGATTTCTTCCTTCCTTAGGATCATTGAAACCCCACAAGGTGAGATCTTGCATGGAGCCCCAGTCCGAGGGAGATTGACAGTCATGTTTAGCTTCTTCCATTTTCTAATGATTGCTCCAACAGTGGACCTTTTCTCACCAAGCTGCTTGGCAATTTCCCCGTAGCCCTTTCCAGCCTTGTGGAGGTGTACAATTTTGTCTCTAGTGTCTTTGGACAGCTCTTTGGTCTTGGCCATGTTAGTAGTGGGATTCTTACTGATTGTATGGGGTGGACAGGTGGCTTTATGCAGCTAAAGACCTCAAACAGGTGCATCTAATTTAGGATAATAAATGTAGTGGAGGTGGACATTTTAAAGGCAGACTAACAGGTCTTTGAGGGTCAGAATTCTAGCTGATAGACAGGTGTTCAAATACTTATTTGCAGCTGTATCATACAAATAAATAGTTAAAAAATCATACATTGTGATTTCTGGATTTTTTTTTTTTAGATTATGTCTCTCACAGTGGACATGCACCTACGATGACAATTTCAGACCCCTCCATGATTTCTAAGTGGAAGAACTTGCAAAATAGCAGGGTGTTCAAATACTTATTTTCCTCACTGTATGTTTATTGTTTGCATATTCCTGCCACAGTAAATTCTGTGTTTGTGTAAACCTACATGGTGAATAAACCGGATTCTGATTCTCAACTGAAGAGGGTTTAATCTTACAGATGAGTCATGGTTTATGGCAGGGGTGGGGAACCTTTTTTCTGCCAAGGGCCATTTGGATATTTATAACATAATTCGGGGGCCGTGCAGAATTATCAACTTACAAATTTGCCTGCTATATCTAATCAAACATTTAATTAACTCACCCCTAATGTGATGGCTGGAACTGCTTCTCTTTGGTGAGGTTTGTGATGTTAGCTGGCAGGGCCGGATGCAGCCTGCTTTGACTGGGGGTGCAGTGAACATTCTGGGCGGGTATCATGATTACGGAAAGGGATCGTATTATTTTTCAAATTGCTACCATTTTTGAGACTGCTTATCGATCCGAGTGTTAATCAGGTGCAGAGCCAGGCGTTGTAAACATTCGGGGCTCAGCTCAAACCTAGGACGTATTCTGGGTTTGATTTGATGCTAAAAAGGGAATTCCACACAATGCAGAGCACGCAAGCGAAATATTATGGTATGTTGGTACACAACGCTGCGGGCCTCCACAGTCCTCCATATATTAAAATAGTGCTGCTGCCCGGCCGCGACCAACGAATAATGCAGCTAATAATACCCACACAATGCACCTAATAATATGGTGCCTGCAGTGCCATGGGGGGCAGGACGTTCCCCACCCCTGGGTTATGGGATGGGTATGGCTCACAGGGTGGAACCCCCATGTATGTTGCTTTGGATAAAAGCGTTGTCATTATTATTATTAATTATTATTACATTATGTACCATTTCCAATGTCATGATTATTACTCTATTTTCATTATTATTATTATTATTTACCAGTTCAGGGTTTCCGCAGAAAATTTGTAGAAAGAAAAAAAGTTTATTTTTTACGCCGTGGTTAAGGCGGCAGGCGTGTGTGTTGCTTAGGCGGCCGGCCGCCTTAACTGAAAAGTGCTGTGGGAAACCCTGCAGTTCCATGTGAACAAGACTGTTATTGAATAAGCGTGTTTCCTCTTCATGCAGCTGCTGAAAGCCCGGAATCTGTAATCTGAATCTGAATGATCTCTTGTATGTTGAAAACAAAAACATCAACTCTGCAAAAGTCTGAAACCAAACTCTCATCACACATCCGCTGGAAGACAGCTCCAACATTCAGGAAATAATTGTCACTTTTTTTTGGGGGGGGGACGGGGACGACACCGTATTCATGGATGTTGATAAAGGTGGTAGTTTGTTCAACTTGTGTACTCATTAGTGGCAAATGTTGCTATTTACATTTGAAGTTTGTAATACTGGGTGATGCCTTATATCAATTGACGTTGGCATCCCAGCATGCACCTGCCCAACAGTCCTATGTACAGTTGATGGAACACCACCAGTAGCCCACGGGTCAGGGTACACAGTTACTAACATTACCTACACCTTACAATCACTTCAATGATTGAGTCTGCTATTCATCAATCAGTGCTCTCCACGTAGACATGTACAGAGTATAAAGACCTTATTTTTCATGATTTAGTCATGAACTGATCTCTGTTGCAGGTGACCCTAATCCTGTGGGCTTGAAGTAGTGTTGCCTTGTTGTAGCCAGAAGTGGGCAGTGTTCTTTGCTACATTTTTTATGAGTTTTAATGAGCTCTTCAAGGTCAGTAATGGGAGGTGGTCTGTAGGCATAGTTATGTCTTGAGATGGTGTCTTTTTTTTCCAGGCACAGTAGAACACATTGTTAGAATACAAGTGATGTCTGTGTGCATCTCAATTTATGATTCGTAACCATTGTTTTATTCAGATTCATACTGATTTGTATGAAGGGATCAGAAGATGTTTATTTTTCTTATGTTTTAAATGGATTTACTGTTTGGGGAGGTGGGGAGGGAGTGTGTGTAGAAGTGTAATAATCAAAATATTATCAAAGATTGTTGTAAGCAGGTGCACTTTTAGATCATACCAACTAAACCCTGGGGATTCTTCCTCTTGGTCCTCCAGAGTCCCAGAAACATCATCCCAAACCATGCAGAAACATCATCCCAAACCATGCAGAAACATCATCCCAAACCATGCAGAAACATCATCCCAAACCATGCAGAAACATAATCCCAAACCATGCAGAAACATAATCCCAAACCATGCAGAAACATCATCCCAAACCATGCAGAAACATCATCCCAAACCATGCAGAAACATGAACTTTACCAATGGGTTAAATTTATTCATTAGCAGTTCACATTCTTAAAGGTTAGTGACAATGACACTCAATAGGCTACTATTACTTTGTCTTGATAATTATGAGTAATGATTTTGGATCCATTAATTGTCGTTATGGATGTTTTCAACATGTACAAGCTAGCTGACTGTCCCAACCGGTGGACCAGCCCTGGGTGATGGCCCAGCTGCAGCCAGACCCACACACCCCTAGTCCACACAGTGCTGTTGCATCCTTATGGTTTTGTTATGAGCTGTTTAAAACTGTAAAAAGCTTAATGTCTAATAAATGTAACTTTTAAAGTGTTCATCTGTCTCTTGAGTCCCTCTTCAGATGTTCCTAAAATAATGCTTTCAAGACAACGTACTGTGTGTAAATTGGTAGATTTTATTTGGGTATTATGTAAATCTTCTCTTTTAAGTTTAGTTGCAAAGTGTAGTCTGCCCTTCTACTTGAATGAAGGGTGTGTTTACTTTTGCCATCTCTGCATTTATATAAATTTACATTTAGTCATTTAGCAGACGCTCTTATCCAGAGCAACTTACAGTAAGTACAGGGACATTCTCCCCGAGGCAAGTAGGGTGAAGTGCCTTGCCCAAGGACACAATGTCATTTGGCACGGCCGGGAATCAAACTGGCAACCTTCAGATTACTAGTCTGCTTCCCTCACCGCTCAGCCACCTGATGATTCATTCATGTATTCATTTGATTAATCATGATTTGATAAATTACAGTGAGCAACAGCAGCACATTCATGTTTTGAGTAAGCAGCAAATAAAAGTACTGTCAGTAAAAAAACAAGTACTGTGTCAATAAAACAACCAGTAGCGACTGGTCATTAGTGGCAGCCAATCAGACAGCCAATCACATCTGGCAATTCTCTTGACCTGTTGTCAACAGAAGGAACTGCAACACAATTGTTATTTTTATTTCTAGACGATTACTTACTATAATTTCTTATCTATGAATATAGCATCTTCCTAAATTGCATATAATTTGTGTAACGATTTTATTTTATGTTCATCGGTCGCTGCTTGAGACTGCGTTCTGCCGATTCGAGTTTGCAGTAGTATTAGAGCCTGTTTAACCCTTGTGTTATCTTCGGGTCATTCTGACCCATCAGTCATTGTGACCCACCGTCGTATTGCGACAGATTTACCGCATACAAAGACAAAGTGAAACATTTTTTTTTAACCGTTGGGCTGTCTCAGACCCCCCACATTGCAAAGGTTAAAAGAAAATTATTTTAATTTGTTTTTGTATTGGGTAAAATTGGGTAAACACAACGATGGTTCGTTATGAACCTTTGGGTCATGTGACCCGAAGGCAGCACGAGGGTTAAGGAATGCATATTAGACATTCTCTGGTAGTAGGCTAAAGCTTAATTTATACTTAGGTCGAGGACACTTTTGAAATGGTCGCCGACGAAAAAAAAAAAGTGTCGCTCAGGCTGCTGCATTTATACTTCGGCAAACAGTCGCCTGTGCTCAAGGTTCGCGTGACGTAAACATAATCATTTTACCGTTACATTCATTGCTATGGTTACATTGTTAACGCTTTGTAGCCATGGTGATCAATCGGAGAAACTGACTATTTTAATTTTTCACTATGTGACGACATCAGCGCCAGTAGAAATTTCTCCTGGTAGGCGACACTTCTAAGCGACAGTTAAAAGTGTCGACCGAGACGTCATTTCTGTCGGCGACCTTTTCAAAAGTGTCTGCGACCTAAGTATAAATTGGGCTTAAGCGTAAATGTGGGGCTAGCCCCTCTCTCACAATTGCAATGTACATTGTACGTGTGAAAGTGTTAACACACATGCTCAGAATTTTAGTGTGATCAATGTAGATCACACGAATTTGATGCCAAGTGGGGCTGGCAGCCGGTACAGCGTCATTTTGTATTTCAGACCTGATTGGCTGTCTGTCTGTCTGGCGCCAACATTAGTCGGCAAGAAGAGCGAGGGTAGATTGTATTACATTTAGTCATTTAGCAGACGCTTTTATCCAGAGCGATAAGAGCTAGCTTGTTAGCTTCACAAACGCCAGATAACTTGAGAAAATAAATAAAGTGGATTTCATACGCGAGCACCGGTTATATAACCTTATAAACCCTTAATTTGGAGGAGAAACTTGAAGTAAAGCGACTTCGTGCCCATCAGCCACGGGATATGTGTGGAGGCATGTGGAAACCCGTCGGATGTCGCGGCCGCTCATTGTTGGCTATAAGCCATAAAATATCGAAAATCGTTTTCTGTCAAAATTGAGATTTTTGATGTTTTGTATAGTTAACATCCTAAACTTAATGGTAATTTACAAAACGTATATGATTACTTATGAAAAACAGTTAGATTCAACGGTTTTTGGACATGTTAGCTAGCAAGATTTTCAAGCCATGTCAAATCGAATTTTGAAACGGAGTGGAATCTTTGAATGCAGTTTTCTCCCTTATCACTCTTTGACACAGGTCAACTTTAAAATGATGAAACTTTAGTTGTGATAAAGATATCTGAGTGATTTAAACAGATTTGTATTCAGTAGAGTTGGTAGTTTGTAGGAGAGTTTTCCTTTCACATTGTAGTTTCCAAATATGTATAAAACCCAGAAAGTCAAATTTTCACGATGTGAAGGGTTTCCGCAGGCCGCCACACATTGTCATCACTCCAACTGCTGGTATAAGTAACGCAGGTTTAACGTGGAGTGTTTTTTGAAGAAAAAGTGTAACGGTTAGCATACCAAAGAAGGCGCCTGTCTCTTCAAGTGAGCCCTCAGCCTTGGTGAGTGAAAACATTTTATCATCCTGCCTTTGTGGTGCTGGTCCGTGCATTGGTCATGTTTGTGCTGGATCGATAGATGGTGACGAGTGTCGGTGTATCCATTAGGGGTGCAACAATTCAACAAGCCCAGGGTTCGGTTCGGTTTTTTGGGTCACGGTTTCGGTTTGGGTTGTTTAGCAAATTAAGGAAGAAAAAAACATTACCATTTCAGTGTTCTCTCTGTATTTTCGGTGTATTTTCTGTATATCCGGCTTAGAAGTGGGAGGTCCCGGAGCCCAGAAGGGGGTTGGACTCAAAACGGGGGTTGGAGGAAACCGAAAAAAATACACTGCCTAGCTTCTCTGACTAAAAAAACCTGCTTGTACATCAGGTAAATGTATATTTTAATTTCAGAACATGCACTGCATCGGTGTGGAACGTTTAAAAAAAAACCTGCAACAATCGTTTTTACAAGCAGCAATTATCCATCCTATTCTATTGAATTAACCAAAAAACGAATTTTGTTGTATTTTGACATTTTTCAAACGAGGCTAACAGCTAGCCTACTCAACCAACACAAGCGCAAGTGTCACTTGAAGCGTCTCCCCCTCTGTCTTAACCTGAAAATTCACCTCAAAACGCATCGAAAATGCAAACACAAGATGTTTGTGGAACTTCAATGGGGAATAAAGACTAACAAGACATATAACAACATTTAACACTACACAAACAGTAATTTATTTTATTCATTTAGGCAAATCATTTTCCATAGTGACAAAGGTGCCGTATCCAATAAAAAAGGTTCCGGAATAGCCCTGGTTAGCATACTTTACACGTGCCTAGCTTCGTATGATTTGCCTATCTCAAGCGGAAAGACAACTTTTTAGGGATACAGATCCATTCTATGACAACAACCTTAAATACGCATGGATACTAGGGGTGCAAAACCGAACCGAGAAAAACGGAACCGTTCAACACATGTAAGCCGCGGTTTTTCGGATCTACTAGAAAACCTATTTTTTTACACAACCGAACACCCACAGAGCAGTGTTGCCAGCTTAGTGACTTTCTCGCTATATCTGCCGATCTTTCCAAACCCTCCTGGCGACTTTTATGTTGTTGGAGACTTGCTGGTGTTTTAGAGACTCTGACATGAAAGCACGGATCGCAGAACTGTCCTCAACGAGCAGCGGGTGCTGCCGTGAGCTCCTCCGCCGTCCCAAAGCACTCACAGGCGGTCAGTCTCATTATAGAGTCAGGTGGCTGAGCGGTGAGGGAATCGGGCTAGTAATCCGAAGGTTGCCAGTTCGATTCCCGGTCATGCCAACTGACGTTGTGTCCTTGGGCAAGGCACTTCACCCTACTTGCCTCGGGGGAATGTCCCTGTACTTACTGTAAGTCGCTCTGGATAAGAGCGTCTGCTAAATGACTAAATGTAAATTATAGCCTCGCGCAGCACCACTTCTTTCCTTACTGAGGAGTTGGCAACACTGCCAGGGCTGCCAACTCTCACGCATTGGCCGTGAGACACACGCATTTCAACCAGTTCACACGCTCTCACGCCACACTTTGTATTTCTCACGCTGAGAAGGCAACGCCAACCAAGTAGTTCTGCTAACGTTGTAAACAGTAATGGACGAGGCGCAGGGGAGGGTTGCTTTGTACGCAGCAAAATTTTGGTTGGCCCCACCAAATCTTACTCCAAGGTTTTTTGAAAAGTTGGCAGCCCTGACTTCGTTGTGGCCTTCAGTGGTGTGAGCTCATTTCTGTTCGCGTATGGCTCTGTAGGCACATTGGTTCTGAGCTTGGTTGCATTCCTAATTTAGGTTTGTAAATGTGACAGTGGTAACTTTACTTGTGTGTGAGAGAGAGAAGGCGAAAAATCTCTCTCTCTCTCCCCAGTATGTGTACTACTTCTACACCTGGTAGAAGCAAGCCGCTCTGTCGTTAAGTGTTTTGTGGAGCAACGCTGTTTGTTGATGTGTTAACCTTTTCATGTTCCTGTTAAATTTGCCTGAAAACGCCTAAACAGCATACCCAAAGTAAATTGGAAGCTGTTCTTGAACCATTTGGAGTACATGCATGTAAATGATCTCTTTTGAAAGCTGACACTCTGAAGTTATGTCCCCTGTTGTCAGGACCCCTGTCAGTCCTTCTAGTGTTGAGTAATAGAAGCTTGAACACAAGGAAAGTGAACATTTCTATTTCCGCCTAGATTTTGTTTTGAAAACAGAGGCCTGAAGAGGCCTAGAGGTGGTAGGTATTATCTGGAAGACTAAATTGGACCACAGGTTGAAGCCTTACCCAATTCAAATCAAAAGTCAAACATAATACCACAATATATTCATATTTGACACATGTTTTTATAAGAATACATCCAGGAATTTTCTAAAAGGGTCTTTTGGAGACTCCAAAATGACCCTTTGTAACCAAGGTCAAGGTCAAATAAAAAGGTATTATTTTTCATAATTGTTATCTCTAATGAAAGGTGGTACTTAGAACTATCATATATAATAGCTAAATCCCTAATTAGTAATACTGAAACACAAAAACTGAAGCATGAACACATTGGAGTGCTTTATCTGATTCCAAGGATTGGCGCACAAAGAACACTGATTCTGTCAACCATATTGCGCAATCGACTTTTATTTTGAAGGCTCCACAGACGCATACAAATGAGGTATTGGCATTTTCAGCTAGCTGTCAGCTACAAGGCTAACGAGCTAATTTCAGAGCCAGTCGAAGCCAGTTCGAGAAATTTGTTTAGAACGAGTGTGGGGGGGGGGGGGGGGGGGGCAGGACGGGGGCAGGACGGGGGGGGGGCAGGACGCACAGACCTAGTTGGCTTTAGAGGGCTGTCAACGGGGCATGGAAGCTCCTATTGGGTCGAACAAGGTGTCAATCAAAAGGGGAGGGTTCAACGGACATTTTGATACCTTCATTTTGTAAATACTCCGTTGCTAACCGGAGAAAATAACACTTTTATGTGAACAAGTTGTTTCTTCCGTCGGCTAACTTGCATAATGAAACAAAGGATAATGGCTATTCATGAACGTAAAACATTGTATTTGGACGAATTACTTTACATGGTTAGATACTTTGAACCCTTGGGACTTACGCAGATCAAGTTTTGATGGCATGATTTGCACACCTGGACCTATTTGAACAACTTAGGGTGAGTACAACTTTTTTCTTTGGCATTGTTGAAGGAATGTTCACCGGAAAAAGACGTTGACTTTGCTTGCTATTGCGACTTGATCTTGAATTGGTTTATTTCAATGGAAGCACAAGAATCGTAGCTTTCCAACGATGTATAACATGTGTAGCGTCTAAAAAATATATTTGTTAGAATTTAGTGCGTCGTAACTGAGGGAGGGGGAGGCAGCATTTTTGTCTCGCGGGCGAAACATTAGTGGCAAGAGGGAGTTTTGTAGCTTTACTGGTATGTATCCTATTTTTGAAATTAAATTGACCATGAACTCATTTGTTTACAATCCAATCTACCCAGACCTTGACATGTGCCCTTGTACACCTGTGAGGGGTCATGTTTATGCTCATTAAGGTATATGGACTGTTTTCAAGGTTTTATTACTCACAGAACCAAGCAGCGGTCCGTCTTTGTTCATAGCCAGGTATCTTCCTGCCTCTGTTCCCTTGATCGCCACTACCGCCCGTCCCACAGCCTTCACGCGCAGCACCGCTGCAGACACGGCAGCTATGTCAACAATACTGCCAGGAAATGCAACTGGACACAAATCTCCACTGAAACCTTTGTAATCTCTAAAATTACACTTTCTCTGATAATAGAGACCAATTTACAAGGACAAAGCTATTAGGAGGTAGCCTTGCTCTGCCCTCCTACATAATTCCGCTCAATTTTGATTTTGCTTCTGTAAAATTTTGGTCTGGTCTGGGAATTCGGCACGTAAGTCGGTTTTCTCAAATACATTTTTTGTAGGGCCAATCAGCGAACAGAGGGAGTGGCTGAGAACGATGACGTTGATGTTGTGTGCTAGTTTAAGTTGTAGTTCAGTAATGGCAGCGGAGAAAGATGCGAGCGAAGCCATTCATTCGGTTCGTTATGGCAACGCTGCCGAATATCCAAAAGTTAAAGCCGGAGCAAGAACAATCTTTGCTAAGTTTTGTTGGTGGCCATGATGTTGTGGCCCTCCTCGCCACAGGGTTCTGTAAAAGTTTGATTTTCCAGCTACTGCAGCTAGCTCCGTTACAGTAGTGGTGAAGGAGTTGGCTAAGGCGTACGCTAGCGATTGGTTATGGCAGATCAGAGTGGCTCTGGGCAGATCCAATAGTTTTAAACTTCAACAGAGTACCCGCCTTCAAGGAAGTTAACGCTTGTCAATGGAGCGATCCCAGACCCTCTGGACAAATGGAATGTACTAGGGTCTGGTTAGGACCAGGCTAATTAGGAGGCAATTACATCACTGTTTTCATTCAAGAAACATTCTGGTGCTGCAGAGACCTGTTGCAACATTCACACACATCTCAGACATAACTCAATGAGGAAATCTGCATTTTATCCATCTATGTATCCATGTATCCCTCTTATTCTTAGTAAGATTAGCCTTCAACTGCTTAACGACAATGATCGTTTACTGAAGTTACACGATCTTTTCAACAAGCTTTATATTTGGGAATATTAAACCATGCGTTATAAATACACCTTGTAACCTTTTATACGCTTCCGATGTTAAGCCTCAAAATGTTTATATTAAGCTCTGAAATTAAGAATTTTCACCAAACAAACATGTAATTACAGACTTCTTACTGTGGATGTCACCAGTCTCTCTGGCCTGTGTCTGTCCCATCGGGAAGAATTTGCAAATGATGTCCGCAATTCATGCAATACAGGCGAGTCAAGGCTCCGTCACACCATAACGTTCTGGTTAACGTTCTCTGAAAGTTTTAATCGTTCAATTTCGAGCGTTCTAGGGTGAGGTGGACACATCTGGCGTGTGACTAACGTGTGACTATAACGCATGACTAGCGTGGGACTGACACATGAGGAGCGTGTAACAGCGACCAAGTAAGACACCCCTGAAAACTATTAGCGTGTGACGACGTGTGACGAAAACGTTTGCTTTCTCAAACGATGAATAACAACCAAGTAACGTGAGGGTAACGACTGACTAACGATAGCCAAACGTGTGCAACGTTAGTCGAACGTCCACAAACGTTCTTCAGCGTTATCCAGTGTTTAAAATTAAACGTTGAAGAACGCTGGTCTCCATGAGAACTTTTGTGCATGTTCAAAACTTTTTTTTTGGACCAGCGTTCTCCGACGATCACCGACGATTGCCGACCATTAACAGCGTCACCAGCGTCCACACAACGCTCTTCTGGCGCTATACCAGCGACCATGGACGATTACCAACGTTTCCTCTAACGTCATAGAACGTTGACCAGAACGTTATGGTGTGACGGGGCCTTCAGGTTTGTGTAATACTGCAGGTCTATCCCCTGCCTCTCTTGACCGCCCGGCAGTACTTTTATTTCTCCATCCGTCATCTTGGGTGAGTGAGCACGTTACCTAAAGAGCGCACTATGGAATGTCAGACCAAAATGATGGGTCCAGTATATATGGCCTTTATAGTTACCCGAACAAGCAACAGTAGTGTCACGCAGTCTCTTTATACATAGTTTTAAAGTTCAGAACTGGAGAGGAACGCATCCAGTTAGGAGTGTTAGCCCACATGGGGAATTAGAACCCGCAACCTTGTGATCTAATGTCAGATGCAGTCATACCATAGTGTGCGTTGACTATTTAATCAAAGCAATTCAGCCCCCTCCACTATACAAGAATCATCCAGCAAGTAATGATGACACGCACAGCAACAGAGATGCACCTTTATTGTATCAGCAAGTGCTTAAGTGGCTTCCAGCTCACTGCTGGGTTTGAGTTAATATTATCATATCAGCACACATCAACTTACAATTAGTTTGTTTTGAAAAGTACCACGCAACAAAAGACAACCTGTTGAACATTTAATCAGATAAAGGGAAAAGATCAACCAGATTCACTCTACAGGGAGAAATTATACAGGTGGATATAGAAAACTATTATTTTGGGACAAATACGCCACATTTTCTTTACATTGGGGTTATATGTACACACAACATAATGATTTGAAAGCAAAACCAAGATTTAAAGAAAGCATATCAGTGACACGTGATATTGATTATTCTCAAAAGTTAATGTTTGCATATGTTTTATACAAAATATAATTTTAAACAATATTTGGGGTAGTGCAAATTTTCAGGTTGTGATTACTTTCACAAGCAATGTGTGAAAAGAAGAAACCGACTCCTATCAAATTCACAGTATTACACATTTTGACCAAAGCAATTTGGGGCTAAAATACTTGTCAATGCTTTGGTCACCTTGGAGTTCGCGCACCAGAAGCTTCCGAGGACTGTTTTACTGACGTACAGGTAAACGTTTCCTGAAAATCTGTCCTGCAGAGGTACTAAGAATGTCCACTAAACTGAGTGTGGAAAAGGTATGAAAAGTCTAGTGTAAAAAGGACAGAGATCACTGAAGTCTAATCTTCTGTTAAAGTCTATTGCATATTCTGAAGGCCTTGCCTAAGATGTAGCAGCTTTCATCCACAGAGGAAAGCAAGATGAGACAAGGTGGAGTAGACACCTGCAGGGGGCAGAGAAGTGTGACGCACTGGATGTGAAAGTAAACTATAAGTAAACCTGGGGAGCCTGGAGGGATCATTAGCTAATAAAGTTGAAATATAATAAAAAATTTACACACAAGCATCCGTTCTGAGGGAGGGAGGGGGGACGACAGACACACACAAACTAACACTTACCCAATTTGCTAAGCACTTCCTGCCCAAAAACAAAACCAACAACGAAAACAATGTTGAAAATTAAAGAGTGTGTTTTTGGTTCATTCCATGTACCGGTGTACATAGACGACCACCTGCTCCACATACACCTGCTCCATCACACCCCACCTGAGCATGTCTTGAGCACGGCTGGATAGCTTTGACTGATGTTGGCTTTGTGTGTTACACAGAAACATGACACCTGTGCTTTCCCACCATGCACCTGTGCTTTTCCACCATGCACAAATAGACCAACCAAGACAGCAAACGAGATAAAAACAACTATTTTAATTCGATTAAAGTAGAATCACACTGCAGCTTTCCTAAAATCTCTTTCTAATCTACATCATTATTGTCCTCCAGTTTCTCCAGACCAGACAGAGTGTGTCATCATGATATTGGATAAATGTCTATGAAACAATTCTAATAAAGGTCGACAAGCCCCTGTGGATTCATAATATTTCTGATATCTGGGTGGGTCTGTGCTTCACAACACAAACAATACAATGTTAAAAATCCAACTATAAGTAAAAGATAAAAGACCAGGGAACTGTTCTAATGACATGAAAGACACACTAGAAAGAAGCTGTCAACCTCTCACCCCAGACACAACTAAAGACAGGGTGCGGTGTGATAATACCAACGGAGTAAATATGACAATTTATTCATTTCTCTTCTGTGCTCACTAGTTAAATTAATTCATAACTCATTCTCATAAAGGGCATTACTAATGGTCCAAAGCACTGTACATATCCAGAACTTGACTTCATGAACCTAATAAAGTCTCTGATTGGGGATGCGTTCTTGGTTTCTGTTGATATAAACACTGACATCTGTTCAGATTTCCCAAACTTAAAAACAGTAAATAAAAGATTTGGCACTGCGTAATTCCCAGAGAGTGGAGAGGATAATGCTAGCAACAAGATGATATGGGATGAGATAATAAGTACTACTAAGAAAGGGGTTTCCTAACATGGCCACACACACGTGTTCACACACACACACATGTACACACACACATGTACACCCACACACACGTTCACACACACACACACACACATGTACACCCACACGTGTACACACAGCAGGAGGAAAACTGAGGGGTTAATATCAATGCCTTTCATTCAGATGCACCAGAGATGTTTAAATATTTATGGGTCTGAAGCTGTTTTGTTGTTGTTGCATACTTAAAAACTTTTTGTTGACAACTCCGTTACTGGTGTGCCTCCTGGTGGTCAGTGTAGACACTACAGGACGGAATGCCCTCTCAGGGAAACCATGGCATCCAGTTTGTTTTTTATGCCCAGGTCTCGTTTACCTCCTTCTGATTGGCTAACGCAACTACCTATCACATTCCAGCAGTAGCATGACGGGAAAAACCACAAACAGTTAAGGGATCAGTCACATGACTAAAACCCCCACCTCCCATGCAGTTTAAATTCAAACCTAGTAATGTATATAGTATCATTCTCTTTTAAAGCTTTTAGTAGTTTGGGGGCGGTGGCGGCTTAACGGCATATTTAGTAGGAAAGGGGTTTCAGAGAGCAGAGTGACTAGGTATAGTGTGGAGAGCTACATGTACTCATTCATAAGAATCACTTGTTATGAGTTCACCCAGTAACACCAAGCTGCCAACTTCAACATAAAAAACATGACTGTTAAAAACAAGGAAATCTGGAACTGCATGTCATATCAAAATACAATCACATACAATTATGGACATGGTGGGTTTAGATGGAACAAATTGAAACCAGCCTTAAAAAGTTTAGGAGGGTGGATGGGTTAGGGTTTGGGTTAGGATGGATAAAATCAGACTTCAAGCTGAAAAAGGCACATTTTTCCCTTTTATAAAAGACGTGTAAACCTGTTTGCAGTTAGCATGTGAGAAGTTGTATCTGACTGGGGTGAACGTTTTCTACAAAAAGTAATCTCTAAAAACCCACATGAAAAAAAGAGAAAAGCATTTGAATGTTTCCACACAGCTGGTGTCAGGTGTGTAACACACACAGCAGTCATTCTGGTGTCAGAACCCTCCCAGAAGACAAGGGGAAGAGAGTCTACGAGTTGTGGAAAGTATTGACAGCAAGTTATAGTTATATAGAAATGACCTTTGCTCATCTAACTTTGATCTGTGAAACTGTTTAAACTATGACATATTGTAAATCGAGTAATGTAAAAAATATAATCATTACCTGTACACAGATACTTATTTGATCTACTTATAGATATCGTTATGTCAGAATCCTGAGACAACATAGATGGTTAGTTTATTTCATGGTTGATTATGTGGATTATGTAAATGAGATCCTTCCGACATGTTTCATACTGTACTGAGACCATTTAGAACATAAACACACTGTGTTCTCTCACGCTTTCTCTCTCTCACTCTACAAATCTCTGCTTCCTGTGATCCTTCAACCCCTGACCCTCCCATCTCATTGTTGCATAGTTCTTCCCACACTTTCTCCCCTCTCTCTCTCCACTTGTTTCTCTGCAGAATCTATCCTCTGAGTGTGCTCCTGCCCCTGGTGGAGTGCTCCTGGTGGGTGGGGCGCTGGGGGACTTTAAGGCATTGTGTTGGGGCGCTGGGGGGTCACAGTCATTTCTGGTGAAAGAGCAGAGGCTTCACGCTGCCAGCCTTGAACTTTGGTAACTGGTTACTGATGATCTCCGCCAGCATCTCAGGGAACTCCACACTGAGGGTCTTGTTAACGAACGTGTAGAAGCAGAAGTTCAGAAGACCGCCCACCATCTGCCGAATCACAGACAGAACATTTGTCTGACACTACTCCACCCTGGGACAATGAATAATCCATGCTAGTCAAGGGTTAAGGTTAGACACTGTGTGTGTGTGTGCACATGCCTGTGTGAGTGTGCGTCTTTGCCTGTGAGTGAGTGTGTGTGTGTGTGTGTGAGCCTGTGAGTGTGTGTGTGTGTACCTCATGCATGGAGTCCAGTAGTTTGGTGAGCTGGTAGAAGCGTTGCCAGTTCTGGCTGGAGTTCTCCTCACGCTTCACGATGGCCTTGCCCAGCTCTTTGATGTAGGACATCCGGATCTCCTCAAACACCGCCTGGCTCTTCAGGCCGTCCTTTGGCACTGAGGGACAAGACACAACTGGGATTGTTGATACGACGCTGAGATGTTATTGTTGAACAACAACTGAGATAATACTATACAGACAGTCAGACAGACGCACACACAGACAGAGACAGATAGACACAGACAGAGACACATACAGACAAATACAGTGACAGACAGACACACATACAAAGAGACCGTGACAGACAGACAAAGACACATACAGAGAGACAGAAACAGACAGACAGACAGAGACACAGACATAGAGACAGACACAGACAGACAGAGTCTCACCTGTGCTGAGCAGCAGGAGAACCTTCATACACAGGTACTCATCATGAGAAACCTGCAGCCTGACAAACTCACTGGAGATCTTCAGCATCTGCTCACACTGATCTGCCATGTAAGGCAGCTTCATACGCTCCCTGCGAGAGACAGAGAGGGATGTAACCTACACTCATGTAACACAGACCAGGGCTTGAAATTAACTTTTTTACTTGGTGGCACTGGTAATCCCAACTTTAGAAAGTTAGGAGCACCAGTAAAAAATGTAGAAGCACCCACCAAATATTAAGGACCAACACAACAAAAACATTTATGTTGTAGATTTATTTTGCACGCTGGTTAGCTCCATGTCACGTGACAACGTAGCGCAGTGACAAAAGGCTAATATTAACCAAACTAAAATCTCTGCATTAAAGGTGAAAACATAAATATTAAGTTTAATTGGTTATGTAACCTTGGATAGAACGGTGGACCGGTCACTGTATACACATAGTAGTAGTAGGTGTAGTAGGCTAATCAGAGCGTGTTTTGTAAAAATGAAAACAGGTCGCACACACAATTTTGGGAGCATATGCAACCAAAATGGTTCAGACGATGTAACCCATGGTTCAGATGATGTAACCCATGGTCAAGCCCTGCAGACGGATGAAGGATGTAACCTACTAACAGAGCTAACTGAGTGACAGGACAGCTGGACTGCATACTCATTGATGACGAGGTCAGGAGCGAAGCAGAGCATGTCTCCGTTGCACTGTTGGTAGGACCTCCAGCCAAGCCCGAAGGACATGAGGAACAGCCAGGAACACTGCAGCAGCGTCATCTGGTCGTCTAGATGAAGGTTCCGGAACCCTGGACAGACGACATCCTGAACACTCAAAACAGAACATCCTGAACACTCTACAGACAGAATATTTTGAACAGTAGCACAGAGAAAATGTACAGATGCAGGTCTGTCGGTCTGCAGGTGTACGAGGCAGGGGGGCCAGGCAGAGTGGAGCTCCTACCTGGCAGGGCCTTGGCCCACTTGACAGCAGAAATGACCTGCCGGCCTCCCAGCCGGTTCAGGGTGGTCATGAGGCGCGTGGAGGTGTCGGGCACCGTGCTGTCGTAGCCGGCATAGATGGTGTCTGGCTCAATGGCCTTGAGCAGGGACAGCATGGTGGGGATGAGCTGGGGCATGGACCGGGGCACCAGGGAGCGGGCCTCGGGCAGGGGGGGCGGGCTGAGCTCTGCTGGGGCGCTCGGCTGGATTCCCTTCAGACGGTTCAGCTTCTTGGTCTTACGAGCTGACAGGAGAAACACAGCAGTGATCACACCTTCAGAATGGGCAAGTACACTTTCAATATGAAGGGGGAGGCATGGATGAGAAAGAGAGACAGTGACAAGAGATCAGACAGAGAGACAGACAGACAAAGAGAGAGAGAGAGATAGACACTTACCCTCCAGGTTCATTCCTGCCACTAGACACTTCCGGAATCGGCAGGCTGGACAGTTTTTCCGTCTGATCTTGTCGATGATGCAGTCGTTCCTCCCAGCACACAGGTAATTATGTTGTCCTGAGCGGGGGAGACAGTTTAGTGTGTGAATATCAGTTAAAACTGAGTTGGCTAAGTCAGGGTAAAAAATAACAACAGGTATCAGACTTTAATTTAACATGTCATCGTCTATGACAGGCACCAATACAATAGCTTTTTTTTTTAGCAGTTGACTAAAATTGCTTACGTGTGTATACATTTACATTACATTTAGTCATTTAGCAGACGCTCTTATCCAGAGCGACTTACAGTAAGTACAGGGACATTCCCCCGAGGCAAGTAGGGTGAAGTACATGTGTTTTTATGTATGTGTGTGTTTGTGCATATTTGTTAATGTGTATGTTTGAGTATGTTTATGTGGATATGCTTGTATGTACATTTCCGCGTGTGTGTGTATATACATGTATGTATTTGAACCTTTGTGTGTGAGTGTACATGCTTGTGTGTGCGTGCGTGTACGTACGTGTGTGTGTTAGGGGGGGGTCGACCGATATACGTTTTTCAGGACCAATACCGATTATTACAGATCAAGTAGACCGATAACCGATATTTTGAACCGATATACATGTCTAGTGTAAAAATAAAAATTAAAGTCAACATTTTGAATAAAAAGGCCTCTGACAAAGACTCTCTTTAAATTATTTTAACCATATCTTAACATTACATTAATGTTAAACATAACATTAATATTAATAATAATAACAAAATAAAAAGTGCAGGGAGCATCCAACAGCATTCTGTAAACATTTAGTAAAACTTAAAGAAGTAAATTTAAACCACAACAAGCAACAAATGAACAAATAATGGAAAATAAATGTAATAGTTCCCTGAAGTTTTATAAGCTAATAAAATGGGTAACAATTAGTCCCAATCCAGCAGCACCAGGTGGTGCAAAAAGCTGAAATAATAATTACAAATATTTATTTATATATTTTTTAAATGATCGATATCGATAACTATAAAGATTCTTAATATTGGTGCCAATAATCAGTCGACCCCTAGAGTGTGTACATGTGTGTGTATGTGTGCGTACGTGTGTGTGTGTACATGTGTGTGTATGTGTGCGTACGTGTGTGTGTGTACATGCGTGTGTAAATGTGTGTGTAAGTGCACGTGTGTGTGCTTGCAGTGTCCCACCTCTTGCGACCATACCTTCCACAGCTCTCTTGAAGAAGACCTTGCAGCTGCCGCAGGTGAGCACCCCATAGTGGCAGCCCGACGCCTCGTCTGAGCACACCAGGCAGACCTTGGTGCCACTGGCCTTGCTCTGGGACACAGAACCAGCGCCCCCCTCCTGCCTGGAAGTGGAACTGCAAGGAGAAGAGGCAGGTTAGGATCAGAGCCATAGACTGTTCAAGTGCTCATTGTTTTGATCAGTTTGTTATTAATTGGTTATTTGACAATATAAAAAAGGGGTTAGTGTGTGTTCGTCATTGGGTCTGGCGAGTGTATGGGTGGGACCTCAAGACCGCGGCTCCACCACCTGATCACCTCTGCACAGACTGGCTCCAAATGACATCACCACAGCAAGAGGGCAGAACCCGTATCCGGGATATTTTGGCTTCATTTTTGTGCATTGGGAGGAAGCGGAGACGCATCGTCCATTCTTTTTACAGTCTATGATCAGGGCTCTATAAAGGGAATTGGGCACCTTTTACATCTGACATTTTATTTATCAGACACTTTTAGCCAAAGTACAGTAAAAAGTCAAGGATGAGAAGTGAGTGGTTTTCATGGTAGAACACATTTGGTACAGGGGACAAACACCACACTGCAGCAGTGTTCCCCCCCAAATTGAAAATGTCCATGATTCTCAATAACAACAGCCACCCACGCTGTATACTGTTTGAATGGACTTTTAAAAGGTCTATGAAATGAATGCATCAATCCCCTGGGATTCTCCAACTGGCCACTAGATGGCACCTGGCTTTGCTGCAGTCCTGCACCACAGGTCCTGCCTCCTATTTCAGCCTCAGCAGCAGCAACAACGCCCACACAGAGAGGGCAAGGACTGTACCATCTACCAGGGCTAGGACTGTACCATCTACCAGGGCTAGGATTGTACCATCTACCAGGGTAATTCTGTACCATCTACCAGGGAGTCAGAGGACTGAGTGGTTAGAGAATCGGGCTATTATTCAGAAGGTTGCCAGTTCAATTCCCGGCCATGCCAAATGACGTTGTGTCCTTGGGAAAGGCACTTCACCCTACTTGCCTCTGGGGGAATGTCCCTGTACTTACTGTAAGTCGCTCTGGATAAGAGCATCTACTAAATGACTAAATGTAAATGTACCAGGGTTAGCACAGTACAATCTACCAGGGTAAAGGCTGTACCATCTACCAGGTCCTACAACACAACCAGAGAGGGTTAGGATTATACGAGGTAGGGCTGCAACAACGAATCGATTAAATCGATTAAAATTTATTATTAAAAGCGTTGGCAATGAATTTCATTATCGATTCGTTGTGTCGCGCGATTATTACGCCACTCAATATGTCGCGGAGATGTTTGAGTATTAAAAAAAAAAAGTTTAGTTGAGCGCGGAGCGGAGGTAGAGGAAAGGCCATCGGAGAGACGTTGTTGAGTAACGTTGTTCTGAAACACATGGCGGAGGCAGAGAAATCAGTACGACCCAAGTCATCCAAGGTGTGGGAGCATTTCAAACTAAATACATCGAAACAGTGTGTTAATTGACCGAGGTGAAGTTAGTTTCATATTGGACATTCGTCTCACATTCGGAAGACGCTACTTTGCAGCATTGCGTTAGGGACCGGGTGAAAACAACCCATACCATTTTGAAAATGTTTGACTTTTATAATATTTTTAGGAATATAAAACCTCAAACAGACACCAGAGTATCTTAACAATGTCTGGTATACTTCCACAGCCTTTACTTTTTCAATGAAGTTTCAAATAAAATGATAGAAAATCACTAATCTTTCAACCAGCATTACTGTCTGCCTGTCTGTTCCTCACTTTGCCAGCGTGTCCATCTGTCTCTGTCTTTCTCTTCCTGTCCCTGGTTTTTGTACCCAATGGTCTGCTTATTTTCCACACCATCTGTCACTACCTGTCTGTCCTTCATCGGCTACATAAACATACATGCACAGATCAAATCTGCATTGAACTGCGGTAGGTGATGGCTTTGCAACACCCCTCACACACCACCCACTACACATTAACCCCTCACCACCACCCACTAACCCTAACCCCTCACACACCACCCACTACACATTAACCCCTCACCACCACCCACTAACCCTAACCCCTCACACACCACCCACTACACATTAAACCCTCACCACCACCCACTAACCCTAACCCCTCACACACCACCCACTACACATTAACCCCTCACCACCACCCACTAACCCTAACCCCTCACACACCACCCACTACACATTAACCCCTCACCACCACCCACTAACCCTAACCCCTCACACACCACCCACTACACATTAACCCCTCACCCCTCACCACCACCCATTAAATGTGTGTGATCTCATCTGAGAGTGATGTCACAATGAGGGAGGCTTCCAATTGGTGAACTGGGATTGAGGCTGAAGGTATGAGGACAGCTTTGTTAAATCCTATTACTGCACCAGCAGTGTTTGGTCTCTACTCAACCCCCAACACTCCATTTGCCACGCCTATGTTAAACAACTTAGCAGGTACATTAAGACAGGCGGCTACTAAAATGTGTACACCAGTAGGGCTGGGCGGTATGGCCTAAATGTAGATCACTAGGGATGGGACGTATGGCACTGTCGCATCAATGCTTGTGTTGCAAAACCAATACGTACAGTTTAGAAAAAGTGTTTTGGAGCTTGTATCAAATTACGATAACCACGTGATTGATGACTTTCAATGCTTCAAATGTCACAAACTGGTTCGAAGTTTTGCCGCTCTTCTGAACCAGAGCTATAGAGGGAACAAAGCCACCGCTTCTTGTTAAAGATAAATCACACATTGCCAGAGAAGCAGCACCTCAAACCAACATGACTCCAGGCATCACTCGAGTTTTTTTCCATCGGTCATTATTATTTAATGGAGAGCAGAATGTAAACACGTAGTTATGCAATGTCTATTCTCGTAGCCCGACCCATCCTGACACTTGGTTTTAGCTTGGAGGGAGGGCAGGTTTCTCTACGGAGCCGGCAGCTTCGTCAACAGGGGATGGTTAGGCTGGTGCTAGATTGGCTCAGCCGGAGGATACCAGCAGCAGCGTTTGTCCAGAAGCTTATGAATAGTTTGGTACAGACCAGGGACCGCTAACAATTTCATACCAGTTCTCAAAACCCATCCCTATGCATAGGTCCCATCGCACAACCCCACAAACACAGCAACACACACATCATGTCAATACCAACCCATTCTGACTGGTCAAACTGGGATCAGATGAGCACCACTGATCCACCCTCCATCAGCATGCAGACAGTCTTACTGGCTGGTCTCCATTTAACTCAGAATGTCTGTTTTCAGTCAGGCATTATGAAACATTTCTCACAAAACAAAAGAAAACAATCTGGTTTCCTGGGTTAGCTCAGAGAGGAGGGAGCAGGAAGAACAGTGCTTGGTGCTGCAGTATACAGAGTCTCCATGCTCCCTGGACCTGATGCTCTCCTGCTGATGCAAACAAACCAATCCAAAATATCCAGCATAAAATGTAGTTAAGTAACCTTGAGTTTTCCCTCCTTCCCACCGACACACACCAGGCCGGGCCAGAGAGCCACCTCTAGGAGGACCAGAAGGAAATGTGTCTTTCCCAAGTTACTATGAAAATAGAAAAGAGGAACTGATCTATTGAGTTTTTAAAATGCCTAATCTACTCTGCTGTGAGGAAAGATTAGAGTAGGAGCAGAGTAGAGTACAGTAGGCTGCTTTCCTCACAGTAGAGTACAGCAGAGTAGAGTACATTTACATTTTGTCATTTAGCAGACGCTCTTATCCAGAGCGACTTACAGTAAGTACAGGGACATTCTCCCCGAGGCAAGTAGGGTGAAGTGCCTTTCCCAAGGACACAACGTCATTTGGCATGGCCGGGAATCGAACTGGCAACCTTCAGATTACTAGCCCGCTTCCCTCACCGCTCAGCCACCTGACGCCCCGTAGAGTAGGAAAACAGTCTACTGTGAGGAAAGCAGGTCAGACAAGAGGTGTTAGCAGTGTTGTGGTTGGAGAAGCCACGCAACACGGGGGCGTGCACAAGACATTTCCTACACAACACACGTTTTCCTACACACCATCCAGCACCCTCCTGACATCACACACACATACACAACACCTATACAACACACGCACACACAACCGCATCAAGGGGATTTACATCTCTGAGGTTGACTGCCTTGTTGCCACTGGCTACGGGGAAAGAAGGGAGGCAGAGATGAGAGGATGTTTTTAGAGCAAGCCAATCAAAATCATATAACCAACAATACAAAGTAAAATAATTTACCTTAATAACAGTAAGTGCAACGAACGTGCAAGTACAAATTTAACTACTTTCCACACATCTCCAAACCCGATCACACATCTCCGAACCCGATCACACATCTCCACTAGAGCTGAACGATTAATTGCATTTGCGATAATATCGCGATGTGACAAAACAAGATTTTGTAATCACAAAGGCTGCGATTTTACTTTGGTCACGTGACACACGAGAGTAACGCAGTTTGCAGATGAAGGATCAACTTTGCACGTTACACTTTACCTTGACCTGTACGATGGCCTCAGGCTCGACAGAACCTGACACTACAGACACTTTACCAATTTCGCCTTTAAAAAATATGCTGCGCAGTGTCAAGTATTGTGCAAAACCGGCCTGGCTAACGTTGCTATCTCACGGGGCAACAACACCAACCTAATTCGGCACTAAAAAAACACCACAAAGCCATCTACAATGCATAGCTAAAATTCTGAACACCAGTGTGTCAAATAGGCCAAATAACACCTGACAGGATTACTGATCGAATTGTTTCAAAGCCTAACTCCATATTCATGTACGAAATTACTCAAACAGTAACAGCGTTCATCACGAAAGATATGATGCCCCTAGGTGATACACATACAGTAGGATCACTAGGCTGTCAGTGCTATACTGTTTCTGTTAGGCTACTGACTGGATCAGAAATGTTCAGACAGTGTTTCTTTTTCTTTTAAGATTTAACCTTTAGATGCTTGAGTTCTAAATATTTTCGACTGTCCCCACAGCGCAAGTTTTTTTCCCAAAACGGTAGCTAGCTAGCTTTAGTTAAGAAATGTTATTAGCCTACGTTTAGCTTTGATTTAATTTATTTAAAAAATCTGAACTTTGTGTGTTATGTTGCTGACTGGAGATCAGTAGTCTATATTTATTAATAATAAATCATATAATAATCACATATTAAATCGCAATTGCAATATTAGTCAAAATAATTGCAATTAGCTTATTTTCCGAAATCGTTCAGCCCTAATATCCTCACATCTCCAAACCTGACCACAGATTTACACACCCAACCACACATCTCCTCACATCTCCACACATCCCCTCACATCTCCAAACCTGACCACACATCTCCTCACATCTCCAAACCTGACCACACATCCCCTCACATCTCCAAACCTGACCACACATCCCCTCACATCTCCAAACCTGACCACACATCCCCTCACATCTCCAAACCTGACCACACATCTCCTCACATCTCCAAACCTGACCACATCTCCTCACATCCCCTCACATCTCCAAACCTGACCACACATCTCCTCACATCTCCAAACCTGACCACACATCTCCTCACATCTCCAAACCTGACCACACATCCCCTCACATCTCCAAACCTGACCACACATCCCCTCACATCTCCAAACCTGACCACACATCCCCTCACATCTCCAAACCTGACCACACATCCCCTCACATCTCCAAACCTGACCACACATCTCCAAACCTGACCACACATCCCCTCATATCTCCAAACCTGACCACACATCCCCTCACATCTCCAAACCTGACCACACATCTCCTCACATCTCCAAACCTGACCACACATCTCCTCACATCTCCAAACCTGACCACATCTCCTCACATCCCCTCACATCTCCAAACCTGACCACACATCTCCTCACATCTCCAAACCTGACCACACATCTCCTCACATCTCCAAACCTGACCACACATCCCCACACATCTCCAAACCTGACCACACATCTCCTCACATCTCCAAACCTGACCACACATCTCCTCACATCTCCAAACCTGACCACACATCCCCTCACATCTCCAAACCTGACCACACATCTCCAAACCTGACCACACATCCCCTCATATCTCCAAACCTGACCACACATCCCCTCACATCTCCAAACCTGACCACACATCTCCTCACATCTCCAAACCTGACCACACATCCCCTCACATCTCCAAACCTGACCACACATCCCCTCACATCTCCACACATCCCCTCACATCTCCAAACCTGACCACACATCCCCTCACATCTCTAAAACCTGACCACACATCTCCTCACATCTCCAAACCTGACCACACATCTCCTCACATCTCCAAACCTGACCACACATCTCCACCAACTCCCCCACAACCTTCAAGTCCTCATCAAATGCACAAATAACTGCAAGATGATGACATCTTTAATATTGATGTAATCTTTTGTTTAAAATGTAAGATGCCAGTACAGTATGTCTGTAATATGTGCAGTGATGTGTATGTAGGGCTCAAAATTAACTTAAATACTTAACTTTTTTTGTTTTGCTTTTTAACCTTGCTCCCAACTTTTAAAAGTTAGGAAAGCAAACATTGAACCCACTGAAAACATTTTTTCTTGTCTTTTCAGCTCATCACATTTTTTGCAAGAGTTAGCTGCCTGTCACGTGACAACGGAGTGCAGTGCCATGGAGTAGTTGACAGCTAATTTTAACCAATCAAAAATCTGTATTAAAGTTAAGAACGTAAAGATGAAGTTAAATTGGTTGCGTAACATTGGATAGAACGGTAGACCGGTCACTGTATCAGCTCACAGCAGGCATTGTACAGTAGGCTAATTTGCAAGTGTTTTGTTAAGAAGTTAAAACAGGTCGCACCATAATGATTATTTGCACCTGCACAAATGCTCTCAAATATATTTTGAGGTCGCACAGATACAATTTCGGGAGCGTATGCAACAAAAAGGTCGCAATTTCAAGCCGTGGTATGCATGGATCATAGAAGGAATGTTTCCATCTGTGTGAACAACAATAAGCTTTTTATCACATTTCAGTGTATTTTCAGTGTTTCAGTCCTGCTGTTGCAGGCAAACAACTGGCTGGACTTCTCCTAACCCTAACCACCCTGGCAGAAAGAACCAGGACATCTCCTAACCCTAACCACCCTGGCAGAAAGAACCAGGACATCTCCTAACCCTAACCACCCTGGCAGAAAGAACCAGGACATCTCCTAACCCTAACCACCCTGGCAGAAAGAACCAGGACATCTCCTAACCCTAACCACCCTGGCAGAAAGAACCAGGACATCTCCTAACCCTAACCACCCTGGCAGAAAGAACCAGGACATCTCCTAACCCTAACCATTCATAACGCTGAAGCAGCTGTATGTGTCAGAGCTAAGCCCTTGGAGCTTCCAGCATCTCAAGGCCAAGTGTGACTGGTGGACAAAGAGCTCCTTGTATGCTATTCGACAAAAAGGTGTCTATTAATATCATGTGCATGTTTAAGAGCAATTTATCCTTTTTAGATTGTGGCTACATAAAAAATATATGAATTTAAACCAGGGCTTCAAGAAGAGAGCAATATATTTAAACATCCCTGCAGCTCCTGCACCCTTTCACAGCATGTGTTCCACATTTCCTGCACCCTTCCTGCAGCTAACCAGACCTGAGGCCAGGAGGACAGCTAACCAGACCTGAGGCCAGGAGGACAGCTAACCAGACCTGAGGCCAGGAGGACAGCTAACCAGACCTGAGGCCAGGAGGACAGCTAATCAGACCTGAGGCCAGGAGGACAGCTAACCAGACTTGTAGCCAGGAGGCCATCTAACCAGACTTGTAGCCAGGAGGACAGCTAACCAGACCTATTACCAGGACAGCTAACCAGACTTGTAGCCAGGAGGACAGCTAACCAGACCTGTAGCCAGGAGGACAGCTAACCAGACTTGTAGCCAGGAGGCCAGCTAACCAGACTTGTAGCCAGGAGGACAGCTAACCAGACCTATTACCAGGACAGCTAACCAGACTTGTAGCCAGGAGGACAGCTAACCAGACCTGTAGCCAGGAGGACAGCTAACCAGACTTGTAGCCAGGAGGCCAGCTAACCAGACTTGTAGCCAGGAGGACAGCTAACCAGACCTATTACCAGGACAGCTAACCAGACTTGTAGCCAGGAGGACAGCTAACCAGACCTGTAGCCAGGAGGACAGCTAACCAGACTTGTAGCCAGGAGGCCAGCTAACCAGACTTGTAGCCAGGAGGACAGCTAACCAGACCTGTAGCCAGGAGGACAGCTAACCAGACCTGAGGCCAGGAGGACAGCTAACCAGACCTGAGGCCAGGAGGACAGCTAACCAGACCTGTAGCCAGGAGGACAGCTAACCAGACCTGAGGCCAGGAGGACAGCTAACCAGACCTGAGGCCAGGAGGACAGCTAATCAGACCTGAGGCCAGGAGGACAGCTAACCAGACCTGAGGCCAGGAGGACAGCTAACCAGACCTGAGGCCAGGAGGACAGCTAACCAGACCTGTAGCCAGGAGGACAGCTAACCAGACCTGTAGCCAGGAGGACAGCTAACCAGACCTGAGGCCAGGAGGACAGCTAACCAGACCTGTAGCCAGGAGGACAGCTAACCAGACCTGTAGCCAGGAGGACAGCTAACCAGACCTGAGGCCAGGAGGACAGCTAACCAGACCTGTAGCCAGGAGGACAGCTAACCAGACCTGAGGCCAGGAGGACAGCTAACCAGACCTGTAGCCAGGAGGACAGCTAACCAGACCTGAGGCCAGGAGGACAGCTAACCAGACCTGAGGCCAGGAGGACAGCTAACCAGACCTGTAGCCAGGAGGACAGCTAACCAGACTTGTAGCCAGGAGGCCAGCTAACCAGACTTGTAGCCAGGAGGCCAGCTAACCAGACCTGTAGCCAGGAGGACAGCTAACCAGACCTGTAGCCAGGAGGACAGCTAACCAGACCTGTAGCCAGGAGGACAGCTAACCAGACCTGTAGCCAGGAGGACAGCTAACCAGACTTGTAGCCAGGAGGCCAGCTAACCAGACTTGTAGCCAGGAGGACAGCTAACCAGACCTATTACCAGGACAGCTAACCAGACTTGTAGCCAGGAGGACAGCTACCCAGACCTGTAGCCAGGAGGACAGCTAACCAGACTTGTAGCCAGGAGGCCAGCTAACCAGACTTGTAGCCAGGAGGACAGCTAACCAGACCTATTACCAGGACAGCTAACCAGACTTGTAGCCAGGAGGACAGCTAACCAGACCTGTAGCCAGGAGGACAGCTAACCAGACTTGTAGCCAGGAGGACAGCTAACCAGACCTGAGGCCAGGAGGACAGCTAACCAGACTTGTAGCCAGGAGGACAGCTAACCAGACTTGTAGCCAGGAGAGGAAGAACCAGTCCAACTGTCTGGCTCTGACATGCTGAGTCACAGCAGGAAGGAGGATAAGGAGGGAGACAAAGCAGCAGTGTGTGGGTGGTGTGTGTGTGTTTGAGTGAGTATGTGACAGTGGTGTGTGTATGTGGTGCGTGCGTGACTGTATGTGGTGTGTGTGTACATGGTGTGTGAGTGTATGTGGTGTGTGTGTGTGTACAGGGTGTGTGAGTGTATGTGGTGTGTGTGTGTGTACAGGGTGTGTGAGTGTGTGTGGTGTGTGTGTACAGGGTGTGTGAGTGTGTGTGGTGTGTGTGTGTACAGGGTGTGTGAGTGTGTGTGGTGTGTGTGTACATGGTGTGTGAGTGTGTGTGGTGTGTGTGTGTACAGGGTGTGTGAGTGTGTGTGGTGTGTGTGTGTACAGGGTGTGTGAGTGTGTGTGGTGTGTGTGTACAGGGTGTGTGAGTGTGTGTTAGAGGGAGCAGCATGTCCGTGTGAAGAGGCAGATGTGACTTGAGGCCTACCTGACAGAGGACGAGAAATCAGCCGCAAGCTGCTAAATGTCACAGGTCGAGTCCAACAGACGCATGCAAACCCTACTCCCAATCATCTCTAACACACACACCTCAAGACCACAAAGAGAGTGTGAAATTAGACCCACATGAGAATTGAGTATGAGGCCTATCCTTTTTTTCACCAATCTGTTCTGTCTCCATAAAATTAAGGCTGAACTGCACCAACATGAACTGTCTGGTGTTGTAACAGACCGCCATCACAACACCACCCACAACACCAACCTCCACCCCATCATTGCACTGAAACCTCAATCCAACTACTGAAACTTCAACCGCCAGAATAACCACAATTTTAATTTGGCGTAAAGATTAAATATGTATGCAGGACATCTGCATTTATGGTCACAATATGTTTATGTCAATTAACTAAACCTAACTAACCCTAACCCAATTAACTTGACCCCAAAACACTTCTCATTTGTCAGGGAACTGCATGGCTGGAGTTGGTGTTTGTGTCCTATCTGGATAATTAGTGATGATGATAAGTACAAGATGTTGAATGAGGTTTGATTTAGAGTTGACGCACAGTAGTTAGGCATGCCCCAACATGCCCTCTCCTCATAGAGAGAAACATCAGGCAGAGTCTGACCACCTGGCCAGGGAAGTAATGTCTCTGAAACGGCTACCAACCAAGTTTAGGCTTGCCAGTTTTCAAATGCAAAACATTGGCTATTTCTTGATGTATGCTTTTATGACCAACATAAACAGACAAGCTAGATAAGCTATGTTTGATGTCAGTTTGCAGCTAATTTGTAGAGAAGGCACTTAACTTCTACAATAAAAAATTAATTCATATAATAACAAATGGTATTGCTGCACCTCCAGTTTTCAGTTTTTCACATTCTGTGGTTTTTAGTGATGGGCATTCCAGCTCTTTTTCGTGAGCCGGCTCGTTTGACTCGGCTCACTGAAAAGAGCCGTCTCATTTGGCTCCCAAACGGCTCTTTAAAAAATATTTTTTTTAACTATGACTGACTATATTAGGTGTGAAAACAATTCTAATTGAATTATTAAATTCAATCATACTCTACCTTAACCACAATGTCTTTAAAAATGCATTGATTTGTTATGGCTCTCCTCCGAGTTTTGACTACTCGTCTGCCTGTGTGTGTGTGAGTTGGCTCGGCCCTCCCTCATGCAGTATAATTGGTTGATACTGCGTGTATGATTGACAGCAACAGAATGTGACTAGGGCTGTCCCCGAATAAGATTTTCTTTGGTCGACCAAGACTCGACTAAAACGTCTGAAAATCGACTAATCGAAATTTGAAACGCTTTTTTTTCCACAAAAAAAAAAAGTACTAACATTTTCCCGATCTGACTCAATGGCTGCTGGACATTGCAGATTCAGCCGCTAATAGCCTACTAATAATAAGCATTGTATCACCAGTCCTGTTGTAACCGAATGCCAATGGTATTTAGTATCTCTTACAATGTAATACAAATGAAAAATATTGTTTGTTTAACATGCAAATCATCAGAGCGCACTTATCACTTGCTGAAAACTTGCAGCATGCGAACTTACGTAGAAGCTGAGTTGGGAACGGTGCAACAGAGAAAGATTTTGTTGTATTGGCCGGAGAAGATAATGTCATTCGATTTGGATGTGATTCTTATAATAGGCATTCATTTTTCAACCCAGCACGTTAGCATGAGCGAAGTAGGGCTAGGCCAACTTAAGTTTTTCAGGTGGTAGGCTACATCATATTCGACGTTGAACTATGAAAAATAAACCGTTGTTGGCAGAGTTTGCATTCAACGTTTTTGGAGTCACCCGGTACTTTGTAAATGTACTTTAATTAAATGCTGCCATACCGCAGATTTCTTTGCCCTTTTGACTAATAACACCGACAAAGTAGGCTATGGCAGAGTTTGTAGTTCGGCAGCCAATTGTGCTCGTGCCGTGTGCATAATACCAAACCAAAACAAAGGGCAGATTAACGAAAGGGAAAACAGTAACACCTAGGGAGTCAGGTGGCTGAGCGGTGAGGGAATCGGGCTAGTAATCCGAAGGTCGCCAGTTCGATTCCCGGTCATGCCAACTGACGTTGTGTCCTTGGGCAAGGCACTTCACCCTACTTGCCTCGGGGGAATGTCCCTGTACTTACTGTAAGTCGCTCTGGATAAGAGCGTCTGCTAAATGACTAAATGTATATGTAACACCTTTTCTTTTAAATTATACAGTTTTAGAGTTGCTTTATTTGTCTTAAATAATATAATCTACAATTTTTGTAGAACATTTAGTTAATTCAGCAATGATGACACAAGCGGGAATCAGATCTCACACTGCCATATGGCAGCTTGACTAAAAAAATCTTAATCGACCAAGAGAATATCGACCAGAAAATCGACTAGTCGACTGAGTGGGGACAGCCCTACTGATCAGACAGTCGAAACGAATGTGTGTGCGCCTTTATATAATAATAGTTTTGTTGTTCTTTGAATTAGTCAATTATTTTAAATACAAATAAAATCATTCATTATTTCATTATTACATAATCATTTAATTTCTATAGACATTTACATTTAGTCATTTAGCAGACGCTCTTATCCAGAGCGACTTACAGTAAGTACAGGGACATTCCCCCGAGGCAAGTAGGGTGAAGTGCCTTGCCCAAGGACACAACGTCATTTTGCACGGCTGGGAATCGAACTGGCAACCTTCAGATTACTAGCCCGATTCCCTAACCGCTCAGCCACCTGACTCCCTATATAGGATATATTAATCTATTAAAAATAGAGTCGGCTCTTCAGATATGCGAGCCAGCTCTCGACGTTCACCTACAAGAGCCGGCTCTTAGAGCCTGCTCATTCGCGAACGACCCATCACTAGTGGTGTTAGTTTTACAGTAACTGTGGACGGTCCAAGATCTGAAGGAGCAGCACCTAGCAGAGACAAAACGTGCAACACACACCTTACAAGGCTTATTCTTTCATCGTCATCGAATAAAGCTTGACATCCCCTCCTCTGCTCCATACCCTGCTCCGACCAGGACTTAAGTCTGTCCTCACACCTCACCCGTGGTTAGCAGAGTCGCTACACTGGTAAGCACAGTCGCTACACTGGTTAGTACAGTCGCTACACTGGTTAGTACAGTTGCTACACTGGTTAGCAGTCGCTACACTGGTTAGTACAGTCGCTACACTGGTTAGTACAGTCGCTACACTGGTTAGCAGAGTGTCTCCCTCTAGTCTATCTTTAGAATAAAGCAAAGGGAGGATATGCCAAAATGAACTCTCTGGCTCTTAGAGAATGGATATTTCTCATAAGCTAGACAGAAAAAGTGCAACTAGCTTGAATCTTCATTGTTGCCATAGGGACGAGTGGTTCAAAACAGGTAGCACTGTTGATTATGTCAACTGTCTGCATAGAGGCTGGAATTCCCCTTCAGCAATACACACACCCGCATAGCCATGGTGCCATGCCCCTCTTCACAAACGTATTTTCTGACTGTTCAGAAGTTGCAGCAAGACCCAATTTATTCACATGACCTAGTTTCTATACCCATTTGTGGAGGCAATAGCTAGCTCTACTGTAAAGATAAGGCAGGATAACAGTTGGCAATCTACCCAACACGGAACTGTAGCTGGAACTACAATAGGCCTATTTCATTCTGCACACAAGGCACACACAAACACAGTGATTTGGTGCATGTTGATACAAGCCAGTTTAGGACAGAGCTGCAGCCTACCATCACAACTTTGGATTAAAAGCTAAATGAATAAATGTAAATCTGAATTGCCTTCCATCTCCCTCCAGGGCTTGCTAGCAAGGCCCCTTTCCAGATCCACACCACCTCCTGCCCCCTGGCCCAGCCCACACCTCCTGACCGCTTGTGTTTACTAAGAACATTCCTTACCTGGAGAAGCCAGCCGAGAAGGAGGCGGGGGAGCTGGAGAAGCCATCTCCCCTCTGCATTCCTGAGGCGTCCACGTAGCCCGGCGTCCGGTTGCTCCAGGCTTCCCCGATGGTCGTCAGTGCAGGGTAGAGGCTGAACCCGGGCTTCTGGTCCTTGTGAGTGCCTCCACTGCTGGAGCTGGAGGCCGGGCTGGAGGAGCTCACCCCGAAATGGTAGCTCTGCCCGCTGGAGGTGCTTACCCCACAGATGGAGATGGGGCTGGGGAGGCCGGAGGAGGACGATGAGGTGGAGCCACTGCTCATCTGGCAGTAGCTACGCCCAGCAGATGTCTTCTCCTGCTTGATCACCCCTGGGGTGCACAGCTGCAGGAAACCAGCGTCCTTCTCCTTCTTCACCACCAGGGCAGCGCTAAGCGTGGGCGTGGTGGAGGTGGATGTGCTTGAGTTGGACTCATCCTGAGAAGGTGTGAGGCTGCTGCCGTTCAGGCCAGATGAGCCGCCCCCTCCTCCAGGCCCAGCCAGGGAGGACTTACTGTCCCTCTCAGAGCTCAGCTCCCCCATCAGGGAGTCGTCGTCCCCCAGGGTGGAGAGGAACGCATCGTCCCCTACATAGAAGTCTGAGGGCGAGCCGGTTAGCTCAAAGTCCTGGAGCAGGTCCAGGGTGTTGTCGTTGAACAGCTTCTGGCTCACGTCAACGTCCCTGTGCCCGAAGGCGTCATGATCCAGGTCCATGGGGTCTCCTTTATCCATGGAGAAGTCCTCAGTCTTCAAGAACAGGCTGGGGTCAGATCCCCCTATCAGAGACTCCATGGAGGGGGAGGCACTAGTGAGGTCAGCAATGCTAGCCTCCAGCCGGGAGAAGTTCTCCCCCGCAGCACAGAGACCCAGGGAGCTGGAGGCGTGGCTCTGAGCCTGCTGTTGGGGAAACTGCAGCTGCTGCTGGGGCCGCTGCCCCTTGAGCTCCAGGTCTTCCACGTAGAGGCCGGGGCTGGTGCTGAGGCCGTTGAGCACGTCTCCGGGCTGCATGAGAAGGCTGGATGGAAGCCCCACAGACGTGGCGGAGGCTACGGACATGGCACTGCGAGGAGCGACTCTCAGTGGGGCTCCCTCGGCAGGGCTCTCTCTGTACACCAGCGTGGTCAGATTGGCATCTCTGGTACTCTTTCTCCTCTTTACTCCTCCTTCATCCATCTTTTGGTCCTAATTGTTTGAGAGAACAAGACAAAGAGAGAAGGTGAGAGTTTGAGAGAGAACCAATTAGCAGATAAAAACACAGCATCCTGTGAATTGCTCACTGTTTACGCATGTAAAGTGGCTGACGGTAGGTTTTGTTGTATTGACAGCAGGAAAACAAATTTACCAATATTGACACAAATGTATCTTACATTTACATTTATTCATTTAGCAGACGCTTTTATCCAAAGCGACTTCCAAGAGAGAGCTTTACAAAGTGCATAGGTCACTGATCATAACGAGATAGCCACAAAACATTGCGAGTAGCCAAAACATGAAGCACACATTGTGAACAACCAAAATAAGTGCATCTTAATCTGAAACTCAGATTACCTCAACAAAAAAGCATAGGCAAGCAACAAAAATTATTTGATGACATATCCTCCAGCAAAAATGTGCTACTAGCACATGATCACTTAGATAAATAACATTTAATAGCTTAATACATTCAAGAATATCTTTATGGCGTGAATTAATGGCGATGGGTGTAGGAGGAAGCTATCCTGGCCAAAGTTGATTACTGAAACCTTTCAAATTAGACTAGCAAAACTGCACTGCCATAATGTAGTCAAAAACCGATCTGTAGACTATATGACGTACTTAAATATCTAATCGAGCTATATTTCTGTCTAGGTTCCAAAGAGGAAACTAGCACTACTGGTACGGTTAAATTACAAATTTAGTTTGAAAATGTAGACAGGCATACGATTTATAATGATTTGGCAAGCTAGCTAATGATGTCTAAGTAAAAGTATTATTAGGCCCCGCTTCTGTGAGCACCAATGCGCGCCCTGTAGCCAAGCTAGCATATTTGGCTAGCTAGCTATCTTGGAACTATCGTTCCCCATTTAGATGTCATTTTTTCCACACAAACCCAAGGGCAAGTTAGTAAAATAAACTTAAAGTATGAAGCTAGCTGCTTGTTAATGCGATGATAATTTGTCACCAATATTTGCCCAACATGTCAACAAGCAAAACTAACTAGCTAAACGTCAACGTCATTAATAATACTGTACTAGTAGCTAGTAGTCTAGTAGTGCACTATTTCCTGCATGCTAGCTAGCTAGCTAGCCCTAGCTGCTGCGACAACGCTTGCCACAACGTTAGCTAGGAGCTATATGCTCCCTAAACAAATTACTTTGACAAGTTCCCCTCAAATGTCGCTGCAGTGAATGTAGGCTAGCTAGCTAACTAATGTACATTTAGTCAAGTTTCTTAACTAGATAGCTACCTTTTAGCTGGTGCTTATAATTTGAAAACAGAAACGCAAAATGCATACAACATTGAATGTATGGAATCGTTAATTTAGAGAAAAAAACAATCGTTTGCATTTGCCTACCCGTCAAACGATTGGTAGTTGATGCGAGTCCATGCATCGTCTGACATTGTTTTGGTTATGGACTACTTAATGCTAGCTATTAGCAGAACCAAACTGCGTGTTTATTTGCAGATCCTCGGTATAAGATAAGATTGGACAGCTATTATCTAAGTAAAATCCTTTAATCCGCGTCGAGGAAATCGACAGCAAAATGCATACGAAATGCAAAGAATTAGCCAACTACTCAAGTAGCCTGCCTGCTATAACACGGTTCATAGCCAAGAGAAAAGTAGTCGCTAACCTCTAGGAAAAACATACAAAATGGAGATCTGACAGCACGGCCCGAGCGCTGGGCTTGACCTGTCACATCCTGCATGCTGCAACGCCCTCTTTCGACAAATAGAAACACTGTAGTTGCGTTGGCTCTGCAAATCTTACGATGGTAAACATGCCACATCGCCCCCATTCTACAGCATAAGAAGTCAGACCACAAACGTATTTTTCATTCAGATCAAACGAAGGCCTACGATGTTGCGAGGAATGGACTGTTAGTAATGCAACACGTTTTGGACAGGCTTTAAACTGTATTTTTCTGATATTTTAACAAATAAGCTTTCTTCCTTTTCTGTCTTGAAAAGTACATATCATTTTATACCACCTTGAAATGTTTTTCACACACAATAATGTAGTTTTTCAGCAATAACAAAGATAAATCTCTATCTTTCTTAAACTTTCCACGAGGTATGAAAAGTAAAAAGAGAGGATTGGAGAGAGGAGAGGGGAGAGGAGAACATTTTTGCGAAATGTATTTTTTAAAATATTTTTCTTGTTGCTTTCTGCTTGATCCATGGTAGCTTTGTAGACTATCTTACGTTTGTTCTGCGTGATAGCCAGGAAATTAAATACCACCAAATTACAGATTAAAACCAAAGTAACAAGCTTGGCTTGAAAATGTAAGAAGTAGAAACTAAAGATATATATTTAGGAGTAAAAAATATAGGAGTAAAAGTAAAAGATTGTCAGAAAAATGTATAGTGAAGTAAAGTACTGATACCAGTAACAAAGTATTTGTACTTCGTTACTTCCCAACTCTGGTATTGAGACATTAAGACTTTTCCCAACCTCATGCTATATTCCATACCATGTCAGCCTCATGTTGTTTTGAATGCATTCTTTATTTATGTCATTATGCACCATTATATTTGTGAGTAGCCTTGATTCATTTGAAGCTGAAAACCCCTGGACGGTGTGTGTGTGTGTGTGTGTGTGTGTGTGTGTGTGTGTGTGTGTGTGTGTGTGTGTGTGTGTGTGTGGTTGTGAGTGTATCACTCAAAGCTATCACATTGCACTTAGATTTTAGGCTTTGTAAAAACTGGAAGATCTTGCACTAACATTGCCCCCTAGTGGCAGATATGACCGACAACAAATGGACTACACATGCACAACTCATAATCATTGGACTCAAAACCATGTGTCTGACAAAATCTACAAAAACAATCTGACAAAAAGCCTACCCAAAAACGAAAATATCTCCGAAAAATTATGCACCGGGTGCATAGTAAATAAGTAAAAAAAAAAATGAAAAGATGCCTTTCCATATTTTTCTAGGCCTACCCAAAAAGATTATTCTGGCTACGCCCCTGGTATGCAGACAGGCAAGTTAGTTCGTTTTTTTTCATAAGTGGTAGAAATATGCCAAGGAACATCCTCTCTGTGTATTGCTTTGCTGATAACCCTGGCCCCCAAGAACAACTTCGGTCTTCATATGGTCTGTCTGTAATTATGCTGACCTGCCAATGTTGTGCAGGACTGAGGCAGCTGTCACAATGCAAATGGCACCACAGCAACATCAAACGCAAATAAATTCAGATCCATTTGGGTTCCTTTGTTTTTTCAGAAAATGAGATTAAAGACACAGCTAAAAGGGGGATGATAATCCACCCGCTGTGTTCTGCAAACTAAACAAGTAGGCCAGTACAACAGCAGTTTGAATAATTGAGAGGATGAAATCTCATTTTACAGGGGCTTGGAGTGAGCGGCTCTGTAACTAAAGCCCGCAACCCACTCAGTAACCCTGCTGCTTAGCAACCCCTCTCCAGAACAATGCTGCAAATTTGCAGCGTGGCCGCAGCTTCCCCGAGACGCTATAGGGCTGCTCTGACACCACCAAGACCTTAGCTTCACATAAACTATGTTTAACAGCTATTGTGTTATGAATCTCAGATCGAGGTTTAGGTGTCCCAACACAACAGGAGGCCAAGAGACACTGCTGGTGCGGAGTCATGATTTTACACAGTGGTTGAAGCCTGTGTTGTAAGGCTAATTTCTTTGAGGGTTGGATTAAATGCACATATTCTCTACAAAAACACGCTACAGACATTTATTGTGAATAAATTCACTGCTAATGAAAAGAAGATTTGCACATTGGTGTTCAGTTATGATGTGTATCCAATCTGGTGTATTGCCCCCTCCCAAATTCCTGGCTACCTATGGAATGCCGAGTTAGTCAGAATTAAATAAATAAATAGATGAGTAAATAAATAGATAAATACATATAAAAAATATATATATGGCTATGAAATAAATTCTTGCATTAAAAAAAGATGGCAATAAATATATAAATATAGCATAATATAATTATATAGCTGAATCCATTTACCTACATCAATAAATAAACACATTTACTTATTTAAAAATGACTTTTTTGTAAAGACAAAATGTATTTATTTCATGCAACTTTTATTTGCTACGGCCACATTTATTTTTTTTTTTTAGACTTTTATTTCCTAACGTCACATATATTTCGGAACACCACATTTATTTCTGTGCTGTATTTATTACCAGTCTCACATGCAAATGAGAGGGGCGTGGTTGTCTTCAGACCAACCGTATGTTATGTAGAGCACTTATCCGCCCAAGTACCTCTACAAAATCTACAATGTGTGCCAAAATGATATATCCTGACAAGCCATGCTGATCAATTTGATCTACTAAGGCCAGAATGCGATCTCTGACACGAATAATATCTTCCATCTTCTCTGGAATCTAGGTGTCCCTATCTGCCTTCGATCTTGTGCAGCTGCGTTGGTCTGACGATAACCACGCCCCTCTCGTTTGCATGTGAGACTGGAAATAAATACGGCACATAAATAAATGTGGTGTTCGGAAATATATGTGACGTTAGGAAATAAAAGTCTCAAAAAATAAATAAATGTGGTATTAGGAAATTAAAGTCCCATGAAATAAATAAATGTCGTCTTTACAAAAACGTCATTTTGAAATAATTAGTTAATTATTAATTATTAATTAGGTAAATGGATTCAGCTATATAATTATATGATGCTCTATTTATATATTTATTGCCATCTTTTTTGAATTTAAGAATTTATTTCATTGCCATATTTATTTATGTATTTATATATTTATTTACCTATCTATTTATTTATTTAATTCTGACTAACTCGGCGTTCCATAGCTACCTGGCTGTCCATGAAGAGGAAAGGAGAGGCAGTTAGAACCGAAACTGTACTGTAGCTAGTGGTACGTGCCAGTGGAGCGAGTGGTACGTGACAGTGGCTAGTGGTACGTGCCAGTGGAGCGAGTGGTACGTGACAGTAGCTAGTGGTACATGCCAGTGCCTCCACTGGTACGTGACAGTGGCTAGTGGTACATGCCAGTGCCTCTACTGGCACCTAGCGGTACGTGCCAGTGGAGCTACTGGTACGTGACAGTAGCTAGTGGTACATGCCAGTGCCTCCGCTGGTACATGCCAGTAGCTAGTGGTACATGCCAGTGCCTCCGCTGGTACGTGACAGTAGCTAGTGGTACGTGACAGTGCCTCCGCTGGTACGTGACAGTAGCTAGTGGTACGTGCCAGTGGAGCTACTGGTACGTGACAGTAGCTAGTGGTACATGCCAGTGCCTCCGCTGGTACGTGACAGTAGCTAGTGGTACATGCCAGTGCCTCCGCTGGTACATGACAGTAGCTAGTGGTACGTGACAGCGCCTCCACTGGTACATGACAGTTACTGTTCTGTTGATAGTGGTATGCAAGTGTCTCGTGGCAGTTGCATTGGGTGTCTTGCAGCTTTTGTTTACTGTCGTGTAACTGCCCCGCGGCCATTTTAGAATAGAATTGTTTAAGTATGTGTGGCGGCCTGCGGAAACCCGTGGATGTCGCGGCCGCTCATTGTTGGCTATAAGCCATAAAAGATCGAAAATCGTTTTCTGTCAAAATTGAGATTTTTGATGTTTTGTATCGTTAACACCCTAAACTTCATTGTAATGTACAAAAAGTATATGATTACTTATGAAAAACTATTAATTTCAACGGTTTTTGGACGTGTCAGCTAGCAAATCGAGCAGGCAAATGCTTAATTTGCCTGCTCTTTTGAGTGCTGCAGCAGCCCATAACAACCGATCAATGAAATAACTTGCTGAGAAGTTATTAATGTAGCCTATACTTAAACTGACATTTACATTCACAACGTCATTACGAACAAAAGGATTTTCTCCCATATCACTTTATGACACAGGTCGACTTTAAAATTATGTAACTTCAGTTGTGATAAAGATATCTGAGTGATTTAAACAGATTTGTATCCAGGAGTTTGTAGTTTCCAATATGTATAATACCCAGAAAGTACATTTGCAATCATAGGGTGTCATTAATTGACAAGGTTCTTCATATGAAAATAATGAACTATTATTAACAACTATATTTACTCAGAGTATCGAAACGCAAATGTAGGCTACCTATATTGACTTCAGTTATTACAATTAATGATATACGCCACTAGGAGGCGCTGATAACAATGTGCATTAGAGACGAGAGTCTACAGCGGTGGCTCATGTGCACGCTTAAATTCAGTTACTCTGAGTAAAATAATTTGTTACTAATTCATTACGTGTGTACAAGTCTGCTTTACATTACAGTCACACAATTACACTATATGCAATATAATGTTTAAATCGACTACTTTGTATGGTGAGCTTGTAGTGAGACATCAAAAGTATGGTTTGGAGTCTGTTAGCACGAACAGTTTAACTTATTTTTTTAAATAAAAGTTTATAGCCTGTTCTCCTATTCTAAAATGGCCGCGGGGCAGTTACACGACAGTAAACAAAAGCTGCAAGACACCCAATGCAACTGCCACGAGACACTTGCATACCACTATCAACAGAACAGTAACTGTCATGTACCAGCGGAGGCGCTGTCACGTACCACTAGCTACTGTCATGTACCAGCGGAGGCACTGTCACGTACCACTAGCTACTGTCATGTACCAGCGGAGGCACTGTCACTACCACTAGCTACTGTCATGTACCAGCGGAGGCACTGGCATGTACCACTAGCTACTGTCACGTACCACTTGCTCCACTGTCACGTACCACTCGCTACAGTACAGTACAGTTTCGGTTCTAACCGCTACTGGAGAAAAGGTCACATTCGTAAGATCACAGCTAGCCAAATCCAAGCGCATTTTTGTTACTTCAGTGGAAATACCCCCACAGTAGTTAGTGATAGGATGATCCAATATGAGACCATTGGTCCTAAATACCTCTAATATTCGATTCTACTGTTTTGTTGTCAGGCCTATATTAAGCCTTTACATTAAAACCGATACAGATGGTTTATCTATGAGAAAAAAAATCCACGTTTTCACGTAATTTTCCTTTAAGATGATGTAAAACGTTACTCCCTAGGACGGTTTCCCGCACCGCTGGATCAACATAATCTCGACCGTCTTTACGCCGTGCCAGTCTGATAGTCACCGTTCAGTGGTTTGGAGTTTGGAGAGATGGGCGCGCGCTGGAGTCCCATTTTTAATCTGGTGGTATTCCCGCGCGACAGCCTGTAGGCTACGTGGACAGCAAAACACAGATCTAAACTGATTAATGCTCTTCGAGGTCAATTGGACTGTAAATATCTGCGGGAAGGACTTTACGCACCACAAAAACATCCTTGTCATCCTAAACAGTAGCATCGACATCTCTTTAACAGACGGGTTGTAGAAAGTAGTTGATTAGTGTAGCAGGCCGAGAAGAGAAGAGGATTACTTTCATGGACCAGCATCAATGGCAGGCACTGGAAATAAATATAAAGTGTAGGGCGAAGCGCTTTAGTTTCGATGGCATGCACTGTGGTCAAACATTTACGCATTCAGTCAACCGGAGGATTTAGCTCTTGAAATGTGTGCGATATATATAGGGCATTAGCCAAGGCATCAAGTAAATTAACCCTGGGAATTAAACTTTTTGGATAATCTTTTTTGCGTGATTTAAAGCTGGTTTCGCGCTTTAACTAAGAATGTCACTGAGCGAGAATGGCCTAACCCTGCCGGCTAAAGAGCAGGGTTCGATCCAGTCGGACGTTGTTGAACTGAATGTGGGAGGACAGGTGTATTATACTCGCTTTGGTACTTTAACAAGCATCCCAAATTCTTTACTCGGAAAATTGTTCTCTAACAAGAAAGGTTCATCGAACGACATTGTAAGGGACCTTAGAGGACGATACTTCATCGACAGAGATGGTTTTCTGTTTCGGTATGTTTTGGATTACCTTCGAGATAAACAAGTCGTTCTTCCCGATCACTTCCCTGAGAGAGGACGGCTGCGAAGAGAGGCGGAATACTTTCAGCTGCCCGAATTGATCAAATTTTTGACCTCCGATAAATCTAAACATTGTCCTGATGATTACAGTGATTTCGATGACAACAGCGACCAAATATTTTCTCCGTATGCCCTGGACCGGAGGTACGGCTACATAACAGTCGGGTTCAAAGGACATTGTAGAGAAATTCAGACTGATTCCAAAGCGAAGAAAGTTCCAAGAATCTTTATTAGCGGCAGGGTTGGTTTGGCTAAAGAAGTTTTTGGAGACACGCTAAATCAGGGCCATGACGTGGACAGGCCACCGGACCGGTATTCCTCTCGGTCCTATCTCAGATTCCGGCACATGGAAAGAGCATTTGATATGCTCTCAGATAACGGTTTCCACATCGTTGCCTGCTGCTCCTCTCTGACGTCGTCCTCTCTCAGTCATTACACAGACGAAAAGGTCTGGTCCAACTGCACGCAGTACGTCTTCTACCGTAAGTGAAACTTATGTCCACTCTCACATCAAACCTTCAGACCGTAGTTTTTTAATGAGCAGGATGTCGTTGTGCTCGAGGGTAAATTCTCCAGAGCAATTTAAAAAATGCTACATAATCGCTGCGCAGGGCACTTGCACGTGAACCGACCATGAAAAGGCCGTTGTATGGAGTCCTGCTTTCTCTCCGCATATACCGTTCAGGTCAGCTCTTCGGCTGCCTACCTTGTGCTAGCACTGCCAGGCCGCTGTGCTGCTACTCACTCATCAGCCTAACTATCTGTGACTACCTGCAGCCTGTCAGCCCAAGGGCATGGGGACATGAATAATATACAGCAGCACAAGCAATGCAGATCTCCACATCCCATATTGAACCCTCCACTTAAACCAGCAGGGCTGATGCTGAAGAAATGACACAACACCAGACCACCAGACACAAGTTATTCACTTTGGGTTGATCTCTTATTTGGAGTGGGGTGTAGGTGCAGCAGATGGCCAATTAGAGAGCATTGTGTTCATTCCTCCAAACGGATCTCCTTGGAAACTGAGGCAAGCCGGGTGATCTGGTCCCTTTCCTTGACACCAGCCCTTGGCAGATTGGGGGAGGACAGAGGAGACAGAGAGCTGGGAAGGGAGGAAAGGAATAGAGATGAGAGACCCTAACCCATTGGAGAAACGGCTTATTTTCTGATACAAAAACTGAACAGTCAAATGTCTAAGACTGTGAATGGCTGATAGGATGAGACGCAGTGATGATGTGCGAAAGGTGGTGGGTTGTAATTCAGTCAGAGGTATAAACTTGTTTAGTTTTTTTTATTCTGACAGAAATTCAAGTTTCAAGTCCCAGTGGTTCTGTGAAAATGTAGGTCGTCATTTATAAAAAGATATTTAGATTTTAAATTGGGGATGACAGCATTGCCCTAGTGATAAAGTACTGTAATCTTGGCATCGAGAGCTAAGTGTCTCTCTGGTTTAGATGTACATCCAGCTCTAACATGGTGGTTAAATACATCTAGAAAAATACATGAATTGATGCAGAACTACATGAGAGCTGTTAGACATCTTGTTTCTGAACATAATGGCAGCTGTTCTGCATCTTGTTCTTTAAGGTCAGGTCATGATTAAGAGTGTTTACCACAGGGATCCCAGGTGGACCTCAAACAGGTAATCAGCCTCCAGTGTTTCCCACAGATTAAAAATAAATTTTTGGTGGGGGGGGTCGCCCATTATCTGCCCGGGGGGGTTGGGGGGGGTTCCATGTCAGACCGGGGGGGTTAAAACTTTGTTAACAATTCGTTACACAGAACCATATTATATTAAATAATATTAATAAAAAATGAATCACACGCCCAACCTAAAATACACACATTTAACACCCTATACAAAATTCACACCCCATTCAAGTCCTATCTGCCAGAAACGGAAGAAAATAAATGAGTTTCCTTATCCTGAGACCTGCTTTCAAATCAAATCAAATTTATTTGTATAGCCCTTTTTACACGCAAGCATGTCACAGAGGGCTTCACATATGCCCATAGAACTGCCCCTCAACCAACCTAAACCCTCAAGGAAGACAAGGAAAAACTCCCAAAAAACTCTCAACAGGAGAAAAAAAAATGGAAGAAACCTTGGGAGGAGCAATTCAGAGAGGGATCCCCTCCTCCAGAGACGGTTGGTGGGAGAGAGGAGCAGAACACAGGCTAAACATAGTCATACAGTGTCGATGGGTTTTTAAAACACCAAAATCCATTATTCAACTTTATAGATGTAGGACAGGACCGGGAGACTCGCGACCAGGTCCAGCGTTGGCTGACCGACGACCAGGCAGGTGCTGACAACTCAAACCCCCCACACCACAAGGGATGTGTGTGGGGGGGGACAGAGAGAGGAGAGCAGGGATTAGAGAATGCCAGGAGCAGCTAACAGTTACAGTCATAATAGAATGAGATCCCCACCGGTCAAGTGTGGACTGGTGCAGCAATTTAACAGAGCAAAAAAGGGGAATTTGATGCAACCCCACACACCAAGACAGCGACAGCCCCCCTCATTTGGAACATGAAATCTGTTCCAGGGGAAGAGAACTCTAAAATAAGTTATACTTAAAGAATAAGGATGGAAACAACCCGTCCCCCGTTGCCTCCAACTAGTAACATACTTACCTTTAACAGTCGTAGAATTGACTAAACAATAACGTTTTTAACCTAATTTTAAACGTCGAAACAGTATCAGACTCCCTAATTGAGACGGGTAGTTTATTCCAGAGAAGAGGCGCTCTATATGAGAACGCCCTACCTCCAGATGTTTTTTTCTTAATTTTGGGAACCACCAGATAGCCGGCATCTTGAGATCTAAGTGTCCTTGCGGGGCAATAGGGTGCAAGGAGACCGGAGAGGTACAGTGGTGCCAATCCATGCAGAGATTTGTAGGTTAGTAGTAGAACTTTGAAGTCAGCTCTGGCTTGGATAGGGAGCTAGTGTAGAGAGACAAGAGTAGATGTTATGTGATCAAACTTTCTTGTTCTGGTCAATAGTCTAGCAGCAGCATTTTGCACCCGCTGTAAATTTTTTAGGTGGGTAATTGGGAGGCCAGAGAACAACACATTGCAATAGTCCAATCGGGACGTAACAAATGCATGTATTAGTTTTTCGGCATCATCCTTTGAGAGAAATTTTCGTAATTTTGGCAATATTACGTAGATGGAAAAATGCAGTTCTAGTAATTTGCTTAATATGGTACTCAAACGAAAGGTCTGGGTCCATTGTGACTCCTAAATGTTTTACTAGCTGGCTTTGAGAGACTTTGACGCCGTCTAGGTCTAAGGTCAGATTGGAAAAATTATTAACATATTTTTTAGGACCGAAAATTTGAACCTCGGTTTTATCCGAATTTAGAAGAAGGAAATTTGCAGTCATCCTGCTTTCTTACCTGCCTGTTTCTACATCTGTTTGTCCACCTCACCTGTTGCTTCAGCTGGCTCTCTCACAGCAGCATGTTGGATGCTGTCCTCCTCTCCTACTCTTTCTTCAATGCCTAACGAATCTATCTCTTTTCTCTCCCTGACCCTGTCTTTCTGCTTGAGCACCACTGGTTGAAGCCTGAAAATATTTCTGGGGAAATTGTGGGGTGTAGTAGTTACTGCACTACTACAGAAGTGTAGTAGTTAGCTAGCTCTACAATTTACCGGGGCTAGGTCTGAATCTAGAAGAAAAACGGAGCTGCCAGCTGTAGGTATATGCAGGTAGCAACGCTACTGTAGTGCTAAATAACTATTTAGCTGGTCGGCTCCATGATGCCGGTATGCAGTATAGGGCACGTGAGATTGCTCACCAAAAGACCAAAGAGGAACCCACTTGTTTAGCAGATTAACCCTTGTGTTATCTTCGGGTCATTCTGACCCATCAGTCATTGTGACCCACCGTCGTATTGCGACAAATTTACCGCATACAAAAACAAAGTGAAGCATTTTCTTTTAACCGTTGGGCTGTCTCAGACCCCCCACATTGCAAAGGTTAAAAGAAAATTATTTTTATTTGTTTTTGTATTGGGTAAAATTGGGTAAACACAACGATGGTTCGTTATGAACCTTTGGGTCATGTGACCCGAAGGCAGCACGAGGGTTAAGACATGTTCATAGGTACCTAGCGAAAAGTAACCTTAACTTTCCTAGACTTTTAGCAATGGTACTAATGCTGACGGCTCGCTGATATCGCTGTCTGTCTAGAACGGCATATCTATGCGTCGTTGCTAACGTGTGCTGACGCTGTATGTGAGAGAGACGCGTGAGTGACCGAGGGAGAGCAGGGAAAGGAAACGCAGCTGAACGAATACGCTGCGTGTTTTAAATAGCTAAACAACATTTTTTAAAGAACTAGAGAGGGTACAATTTCTGGGGAAATTGTAGGGTGTGCTTGCTTGCGTCGGTTAGACAGGGGTCCGTTTTTGAATGACATTTTTACAACTGATTTCTGTATATTTTATATGAAAATGCATAGTTATTATTTATAAAGATTAAATAGATTTTTTGCTGCTCATTTAGAACTGAAAATACGAGTGAAGTGTAGAATGAAATAGATGTCTTCTCATTTCCCCTGCAAGAGGCAGCCTCATCGTTGAATCAAAACGAATACATTTGGCAGACCGGTGTAAAAATTGACCTAATCTCTATGACTTAAACGTCATTTTAAGTTTTTCCCTTCTTGTGATATTTTCAGGCATGTAGCCTACTCATTGCATTCATTCATTAATAAAGAACCCCCTTTGAAGATTATTCTACGACGTTACCCGGCAGTAGAAGATGGAATCGCGATTCAAACAGTACCATCTGCTAACTGAAAATATGCCCCCCAAAACGTAAATAAGCTTGACATTTATTTAGTGGAAAATCGCTCATTCATAAAAAGCTCACTGGTAGCGACCATTGTCAGTAACAACGCAAAATGCGATATAGCCCTGTGTGGAGAAGCTGCCCCGGTAAATTGTACTACTACGGTACAGTACTAGTAGACTACTGCTGTGTTCGTCTTGGTAGCGATTGCGTTGGTTGAATTGGATTTAACGTTCCGTTGTATGGTTTAGGCTGAAATTAATTATTTTCATGAACAGATTGACAACGTTTAGGCTGTGGCAATGAAGTTCAGGTTAGTAGTTAGATAGACTTTTGATTTAAGTAAGGAGAGTGCCGAACATGTTCTGTCGCCGTTTGACTTCCTAAACAGTTGTGTACTGTAGATGTTTTTGTAGTGTGTCTCGCGTAAGCTACAGCGTTGCAGTTAGCTACACTGGTTTGAAACCACAGGTAATGGTAATTTCACCAACAAATCGTTTACTAATGTCAGAATAAATCCTACAACGAAAATGTATATGTGAGGAATGTGTACTTGAAAACAGATACATTATAGACCACTGTAGTATGTGTTGCCCGGGCAACACAGGCTATAATGTCATGATGCTAATACTTCAGTGAAATAGTAGACTACTGTTTCCGAAAGTAGATGTACTTCCTTAATAATATCAGCTTATATTGTAGTTACATTACACATCACAATTGTGTGTCATATCACAAAGTAAAATGAGTAAATAGTTATCACCCTGGCCTCTTTGCTTGTGGCGTTTCTGCAGCTGCCTTGCAGTAAAGCTATAGTTAGCCTAGCTATCCCTGAACAGATGCGAAACGAATGTTCTGCCAAAGGTAGTCACGCGTGTTTTCGTGACGTAGTGACGTTAGTAACGTCAGTGACTGTGGCTAGAAAATTAGCTGCCTTGCAGTAAAGCTATAGTTAGCCTTGCTATCCCCCAAGTTAACAGATACGAAACGAATGTTCTGCCAAAGGTAGTCACGCGTGTTTTCGTGACGTTAGTGACGTAGTGACGTTAGTAAGGTCAGTGACTGTGGCTAGCAAATTAGCCACCGTTAGCTTCACTTTTCGCCACAAAAACTTAACTTCAGCCTAAACCATGCAACGGAACGTAAATCCCAATAGAAGCAACTCAATCGCTACCAAGACGAAACTTTTGACACCTAGGTTGTCTAGGTAGGCCAAATATTGACTGAGTTTTAGGGGGGCAAAAAAATAAAAAAATAAAAAAATAATAATATATATGTGAGAGAACAAAGGTTGTGCTCTCGCCGAAGGCTTGAGCACACCCAATAACGAAACGCAATGTGGCTGCCGGTATTGATTCTGTGGCGCACCGCCACGAATTAGTCTATGTGTGGGAAACACTGAGTCTCTGCATGCAGGGATCAGATTGTTTATCTCAGGTACAAGCGACACAGTCTGCTACCATTGGGAAGTCAGGTGGCTGAGCGGTTAGGGAGTCGGGCTAGTTATCTGAAGGTTACCGGTTCGATTCCCGGCTGTGCAAATGACGTTGTGTCCTTGGGCAAGACACTTCACCCTACTTGCCTCAGGGGGAATGTCCCTGTACTTACTGTAAGTCGCTCTGGATAAGAGCGTCTGCTAAATGACTAAATGTAAATGTACCACAGTGTCCCCACTGTCCCTACATCCCCCATGCCAAGAGCAGCAGCAGCTGGCCACCAAGGGCTGGTGGAGAGGGAACTCCAGGATTGCTGTCAAGAGAGTGACTTGTGACCCTGATGGAGTTGTAATCATTTGTCAAGAAGGCATCGAGAGGAAGATGGAGAGGCCATGAAAGCAGGAAAGGGAGAGAAGGACGGAAGAGAGACAGAGAAGAGGAAGGAGATAAGTTACACTATAAGAAGACGATAATGAAAACTGAACCTGAACCCTAGCGTCCTCCAATAGATGGTTGGATGGATGTTGCGATATGGGAGGAGGAGAGAGAGGGGGGGAGTGGAGGTAAAGAGAGAGAAAGAGAGGGGGGGAGTAGAGGTAAAAAAAAGAGGTGGAATGGAAAGAGAGCGGGAGCAGACAGACAGAGGAGTAGTGGAGGTTGAGAGAGACAGAAGGAGAGAGGGGGAGTGGAGGTAGAGAGAGACAGAAGGAGAGAGGGGGAGTGGAGGTAGAGAGAGACAGAAGGAGAGAGGGGGAGTGGAGGTAGAGAGAGACAGAAGGAGAGAGGGGGAGTTGAGGTAGAGAGAGACAGAAGGAAAGAGGGGGAGTTGAGGTCGATGTTCCCTTTTCGTCTCAGAGTGAAGCAAATTGTAAAGACAATTAAACAACATGAACCGTTATAAGTGCAAATGTACCTGTAGAAAAACAAGCAACAATAATAAAAACAATATATCACAGCGAGTACAAAAATTTAAATCAGTTACCACTAACCACAAGAGCAACAAGTCTCTAAGCAAGAGTCATTGTGATCCTTGAGGAAACTAACATCGGGTCAAGCAAACCATTCCCAAGTACCGTTGTACTCCCGGAACAAGTGCGTCTTGAGCCTTTTCTTGAAGGTGGAGAGACAGTCAGTGTCTCTGATGGAGGTGGGGAGTTGATTCCACCACTGGGGGGCCAGACAGGAGAAGAGCTTGTGTTGGGACCGGGCGGTCTTGAGCGGTGGGACCACCAGGCGGTTGTCTGAAGAAGACCGTAGGTGACGGGTGGGGGTGTAAGGCTGCAGGAGAGACTTGATGTAGTCGGGTGCAGTCCCGTTCACTGCTCGGAAGGTCAGTACCAGGGTCTTGAATCTGATACGGGCCGTGATAGGTAGCCAGTGGGGAGAGATGAGGAGCGGGGTAACATGGGAGCGTCTGGGTAGATTGTAGACCAGGCAGGCCGCTGCGTTCTGAATCCTCTGAAGAGGGCGGGTTGCACATGCTGGGAGACCAGCAAGCAGCGAGTTGCAGTAGTCCAACTTGGAGAGGACAAGTGCTTGGACTAGCAGCTGGGTGGAGTTCTCAGACAGGTATCTCCTGATATGGATATGGGGTAGAGAAAGAGAGAAGTGGACACAGAGAGGAATGGAAGGAGCAGGATGGGGAGATTGTTATTCCTACTGAAAAAGGTGAATGTTGCACTGAGCTAAACCTAACAGACCAGGTTCTAACCCAACCCTAATCTCATCTCACTTTCTATATCCCTCTCCAACCATCTCCTCTCTCCCCTATCTCCATCTTACTCTTTCACTAGCTCTGCCCCTCCCTCTCTCCTCTCTCTCTGTCAGTATGTCTGTCTGTGAGGACAGCTGAGCCCTAGAGTGTTGAGCAGTTCCCCTCTCCTGTGCTTGCAAGGACACTCTGGCCTCATTTCAGAGTTAAAAAGCAGATAAACAACAGCACTGTAGAGTGCTACTAGGAGGAAGCATCTGGAACAGTCTGAGGAGAAGGAGACAGGAGGAGGAGACAGGGGGGACAGAGGTGGAGGAAACAGGATGAAGAGACAGGATGAGGAGACAGGATGAGGAGACGGGGGGACAGAGGAGGAGGAAACAGGATGAGGAGACGGGGGGAGCCGTGTGTGATGAGACCATGTAGGAGCCGTGTGTGATGAGACCATGTAGGAGCCGTGTGTAATGAGACCATGTAGGAGCCGTGTGTGATGAGACCATGTAGGAGCCGTGTGTGATGAGACCATGTAGGAGCCGTGTGTAATGAGACCATGTAGGAGCCGTGTGTGATGAGACCATGTAGGAGCCGTGTGTGATGAGACCATGTAGGAGCCGTGTGTGATGAGACCATGTAGGAGCCGTGTGTGATGAGACCATGTAGGAGCCGTGTGTGATGAGACCATGTAGGAGCCGTGTGTAATGAGACCATGTAGGAGCCGTGTGTAATGAGACCATGTAGGAGCCGTGTGTAATGAGACCATGTAGGAGCCGTGTGTGATGAGACCATGTAGGAACCGTGTGTGATGAGACCATGTAGGAGCCGTGTGTAATGAGACCATGTAGGAGCCGTGTGTGATGAGACCATGTAGGAGCCGTGTGTAATGAGACCATGTAGGAGCCGTGTGGGATGAGACCATGTAGGAGCCGTGTGTGATGAGACCATGTAGGAGCCGTGTGTGATGAGACCATGTAGGAGCCGTGTGTAATGAGACCATGTAGGAGCCGTGTGTGATGAGACCATGTAGGAGCCGTGTGTAATGAGACCATGTAGGAGCCGTGTGTAATGAGACCATGTAGGAGCCGTGTGTGATGAGACCATGTAGGAGCCGTGTGTAATGAGACCATGTAGGAGCCGTGTGGGATGAGACCATGTAGGAGCCGTGTATGATGAGTTGAGCCACACAGGCAAGTAGTGGACATGTCCCAAACTTCAGACATGCTGACATTTGCATGCTAGCATGTGTTATAGTCAAACACCCTCAATCTGCACAAGTGTCTATGTACTGTGGAAAATCCCCCCTTTCTTTCTGCCCCCCCACCCTTCCTCTCTTTCTCTCTCCTTCTATCATTCTCTCTCCCCTTCCTCTCCCTCCCTCCCCCCCCCTCTCTCCCTCTCTTTTTCCCTCCATCTTCCTCCCTCTATTTTAATCTTCCTCTTTTTCTCTCTCTTTATGACTCTTATTCTTTCTGGAAAATATTAAGCTTTGCATTTGTATCTGTCTGTCTATCTCTCTCCCTCCCTCTCCTCTCTCCCTCTTTGTCCCTCCCTCTACTCAATCCCTCTCCTCCCTCCATCTCTGTCTTGCTGTAATATTGATGAGCTCCCAAAGCATCAGTAGAGAGATGTTCTGCTGTGAGATCCCCAGACATCCTCTAAGGGACTATGATAAACATGAGGCTCCAACTAACACAACCAGTACCTTCCTGAAAAGATGCTGTGGTCCCTACACACTCAATACAGCAGGGACCAGAGTGGGTTCATGGAGGGGATTTAACCCAGGTCTTCTCTGTACCAAGCCAGGTATCATCCACTAGCACTAGAAACCTCCAGTCTCAGTATGGCCACTAGACCACCTCTGCTGAGTACTCAAACACATTCAGAGTAAAGGATTGCTATCACAGCACCAAGCTATAGATAGCATCCTTGGTTCAAGCCAGCAACAGCACACGGAAACACAATGTCTGACTCATGAATCATTTGTCTGGTATTTCAGAAGCTCATTTCAGAAGCTCAGAAGCTCATTTATTTTCCATGCTTGAGCTTGGCTGTTGCTAGTTGAGTTGTTGGGGTGAATAAGATGGAACATTCTGCTACCGTCAGTACATTACCACTCATTTTCCTCCTGTGTCTTGAAACTTTTATGATGCTATTACTGGGTTTGGGCCGGGCTTCTCTGGAGACACAGAGAAGCTCCCCCTTTCTCCTCCCTCCATCCCTCTCTCTCCCCCTCTTTCCTCCCTCCATCCCTCTCTCTCCCCCTCTCTCCTCCATCCCTCTCTCTCCCCCCCTTTCCTCCCTCCATCCCTCTCTCTCCCCCTCTCTCCTCCCTCCCTCCATCCCTCTCTCTCCCTCTCTTTCCTCCCTCCATCCCTCTCTCTCCCCCTCTCTCCTTCCGCCATCCCTCTCCCGCTCCCTGTGTCTGTAGTTGTAGGAGCCGAATCCATCAATGGCGTCTTACATACATGTCGTTCTTGTCGAAAAGTCCAGGGGGTAGTGTAGGTTTGGATTTCAGCAACAGAATATGGTTTGGGGAAAGGGGCTCTAGGTCCTGTGGGTCACTAGAGACGGTAGTGATTGGGCTCTACTTCACATGAGACGGTTTGCAGTCCCTCTTCATCCAGAGTCTGTTGTCTCAGAACAGAATGGAGCACCTGTCTTACGGAACCAATAAGCCGCTCCCACACCCCTCCATGGTGGGATGCTCCAGGGGGGTTGAAACTCCACTGTACGCCCTTTTGCAGTATTGGTCCATGTATTTGGTTCTGATTTAGAAATGAGAGGGCTTCCCTTGGCTCTCTCTCAGCCCCAACAAAATTGGTTCCATTGTCGGATCTGATACATTTCACTTGCCCTTATCTACTAATGAAACGCTCTAGGGCATTGATACACGAGTCGGTGTCGAGGGAGTTGGCTACTTCAATATGCACAATATGCATGACCCTACTGGTCATGCATGTGAATAACATGCCGTATCTTTTTACAGTTTGTCTCAATTGCTAAGACACATTTCTTGAATGTGTACTGTGTTTTCTCCAAACTCTAAACACATATCTTCATATGTACACTGTTTTGGCCAAACCCTTGACTTTTGATCCAAAATCAAACACTGTAGTCAAAACCATATTATCTATAAACCTAATTTTGCATTCAAAATACACACAACGCCCTAAAATAAATTCAACCTTTTGAATACCCTTTACAAACTGCTGGGAGGAATTGAAAACACTATTATAAAAAGGTTTTCAAGAAACATTGACTATAACTATACTGTTAGTCAACAACACAAATGTATTGCTGTAAATTGTAATTTGGGGAACGGCTAAAGAAATAAACAAATAATGTTTACCTGGGTAACAGGGCTTGAGTACGCAACAGTGCTGTTCATTCTGGGTCAGCATCCTATCTCTGACCAGGGTCAGGCCAGAGATTTTCCTCAACATCACAGGCAATTTTTTCTCAAGCCAAACAGCAGGGAAAATGCCCTTGAATGCCTGAGCCATCCCTGTCAAGACTCCAGAGCAATGTTCTTCTGTTATAGGAATTTCTGTCATGGTGTGGCATGGATCTCATTTGAGATTGTTGTTCTTCTTACTCTTCCTCTGCCTCTTCCTCTCCCTTGTCCACCTCCTCTCATTCTGACAATTCTGCCTCTTCCTCTGATATTTGCATCCATGATTTCAAAGTACAGATGAGCTTACCTTTGTATTCATTCCAAACCCCTGATTGCTTGTTGAGTATATTTGCTTGTTAGTGCTTACACATGGATAATTAGTTGTTAAGGGTGTTTGAATTGCGCTGGTTTGAGTTTACTTATCAAACAGCAGTGTTTTCTGAATTACATAATGGTGATAATTGTGTCTTAAAGTGAGAGGTGTGTTTAGACTTTTGCAAAAAAGTGTGAATGAACCTGAGAAATGTGTCAAAAAGGGTAAATTGTGTTAAAATACTGGGGTACATGGTCTTTCTGCTGGGATTTGGCAAAATGGTTTTGTGAGGATGGCTTACACATACAATTTTTGTGTGGTAGCAATAGAGGAAAAACTGTAATAAGGTGCGTCCTCTCTTAATTTCACTAGAGCCGAAATAATCAACACCCACATTTGAAAATGCAGGCAGGTCTGGCTTTCCTGTGGTAGGTCAGCCATCTTATGCTCTTCCATTTTGGCTCTGTGCCCCCTGCACACAACACATTAATTTAGTGTCCACAGGTGTAGTAGGGCTGAATCTGCTCCCTCCCCTGGGGAAGTGTTGCTGATTGAGTGATGTCTGTGGATGTTTTACATTTACATTTAGTCATTTAGCAGACGCTCTTATCCAGAGCGACTCACAGTAAGTACAGGGACATTCCCCCGAGGCAAGTAGGGTGAAGTGCCTTGCCCAACGACACAACGTCAGTTTGCATGACCGGGAATCGAACTGGCAACCTTCGGATTACTAGCCCGATTCCCTCACCGCTCAGCCACCTGATTCCCCGATTTTATGACCATATTTTAATTGCTTGATTCTATGTTGGGTTAGTGTTTAGTCAACTATTGTTGCCTGCAACAGACAAATACTGAACATTGAAAAAGGAAGTACATTGTTTATATTTTACATCCCTCCCTCCCGTTTATTCCTCCCTCACTCCCCTTTCCTCTCTTTCTTCCTTCTTTCCTTCCCTTCTTTTCCTCCTCTCCTGGCTCCTTCTTGCGTGTGTGTGTATGATGTGTGTGCATATGTGTGTGTGTGTGTGTCAGGCGGGCCCTCCAGATGGTCGTCCTCACGCTGCGACTGCTGCAGCCGGGGCCGTGAGCGAGAGAGCGGCACTTCTGTTAATGAGCTGTCTACTTCTTGCTCTGAGACCCAATCAGAGGCCAGCTCTCCTCAGGGGACGGTGATCTGCCGGCCCCCAGTCAGTGCTCACATGCTGGACCGGACAGGCCCCGCCCACACACTGGACCGGACAGGCCCCGCCCACGTGGCCGCGCAGGTGGAGCTCATGCGGCACCAGACGGACCTCCTCCGTGTGCGCACCATGGGTGTCCGCCAGCGGGAGCCTGCCAAGAGGAAAGGGAGGGACAAGCTGACGCCCGAGCAGGAAATGGAGAAGTGCATCCAGGACTTTCATAGGATACGCATCCCGGAGCACTTCCCAGAGCGGAAGCACATGTGGCAGTCTGAGCTGCTGATGAAGTACAGACTCTGAAGGAGGCAGGGGGGGGTGGAGTATTTAGATCCTGTTAGAGAGACACTAAAAAGATGCACAGAGAGAATGAAAGAGAGGGAAAGGAGTATGAGGTGAGTGTAAGGGCACCATGCTGTTGCATGCAGGGTGACTAGTTACTGCACTGACTGCACATAGGTCAGCTCTTCTACATGCTGGATAGAGTGATGAAAAGCATGCAGAACAGAACATTAATGGCGTCATGGTTAGTTGGCCGAGCTAAAGGCTCTCTAAACCAAACCCTAACCTTGATCACACCTGACCCTAACCTTGACCCCAACCCTGACCCTCACCTTGACCCCCACCTTGACCCCAACCCCTGTGCTTGTTGTTGGATGACTGTCATCCCTCTTCAGGCCTGGTTGAAGACTAAGGCCGAATCCCAATACTCTGTCTTACCCCTACCCCTTAGCCCTAGCCCTTAGTTTTTGCACGTTCCCGTGAGAGTAAGTGGTGTCCCAATACTCTTTTTGATCGAGGGGTTCGTAGCTAAGACGAAGGGGTATACACCCCTTAAAACCAAGTAAGCTCGGGAGCTTACTTGAAACCTAGGGGTATGTTGATACAGCGCTACCTGCAACAATGGAGGACAGATCATCCAGAGTACATTTACATTTAGTCATTTAGCAGACGCTCTTATCCAGAGCGACTTACAGTAAGTACAGGGACATTCCCCCGAGGCAAGTAGGGTGAAGTGCCTTGCCCAAGGACACAACGTCAGTTGGCATGACCGGGAATCGAACTGGCAACCTTCGGATTACTAGCCCGATTCCATCACCGCTCAGCCACCTGACTTCCCTAGTAGAGTACCATAAATGTAATATTATTTAAGCCGAGGGGGCAGGGGTAAACTAAGGGCTAGGGGTAAGGGGTAGGGGCAAGGGGTAGGGGTAAGGGCTAGGGGCAAGACAGAGTATTGGGATTGGGCCTAACACCTGTACACTCCCTGATGCTGTCAGACTCATGGCTGATTTAGACCAGACAGCACAATATAACTCAATTATCCCAAATGAGCAAAACTCCAGCACTGCATGTCATTTCTCCTCTGTAGCAAACGGAAAATCCAATCAAATGAAAACAAAACATCAAAATATATGCAATTTGTGTGTTTAGAGGAATCAACCAGCACCATCTAGGTGACTGAAGCAAAACTACAACGAGGAAAGCACTGCCTGATTCTTTTTTTGCTTTTACAAACAATATTTGTCCACCCTTGTCATTATGTGTAGAGCGTAGCTGAGATGTTGTGAGTAGGTCAAGCTGATGGGTATTGAACTCTGTTCATACGTATGTATAGAAACAAAAACTATTAAATGAGTTGAAAGTGTAACAATAATTGTTTTACTGACTCTTCAGATTTTAGTACAGGAAGTGATCATTGTGCACCAAATTAAAGTATGATTAGGTTTGGTTAAAGTAGGTAAAGCTCTGTGAAAACTGTTGAAGTGAAAGTGTAGTTTTAAACCAATCCTTCTTATTGTTATCCTTTGTCATGGAAATTTTGGAATACAGTTATAATGTGTGTGTTTCATATATGAGGAATGTGTTTTAATGGAAGTCTAAAGTTGGTCAAGAAGAGTCAACTCCATTTGGTAGAGATGCCATTTGCAGTTTATGACACCTAACTAGGAGACGTGAAGTCTAAGAGACGGGAAGTCTGGGTGACCTGAGAGAGTTCTTGTCACCTGGGGGGAAGAGACAGCTGGTCTGGAGACAATGTGGATTCAACTGTATTGTTATTGTGATCTGAGGGAGCAGTTTAACGGATCAAGCTGCTCTGACCCTTCCTGTTGCATTGGGTGGGGGTTAATCAAATACTTGTTTGAAGTTGCCCACACAAAGGACAGTTGACCATTTGACTGGTGAACTCCTGTGGTTTTACTATCTACTGGTTTGGGGAGAGATGCCACATTTAAGAACTGTGGGAACTTGATATGGAGTCAAACTGTCACTGAGCAGTGCTGACCAATCACAGAGTTCAGAGGAACCATTTGATCTAAAGTTTATATAATGTAGGGTTTTGGGGTTGTTCTTCATCACTCTGGCGAACGACCTGTGGCTAGCACCTCCTTCGTTATGACTGATCACAAAGTACTTTGTTAAATCTTGATTTGTACAAGCAAAATACATTTATTGTAACCGCCATCTCTTGACTATTCAAATTTACACAGTGCCACTTGAATTTCCACCATTACACCTTATTTTCAGAAGGAGTTTTGAAACAGTAGTCAAATCAAAATCAATTTGTATAGCCATTTTTACAAGCAATGTCACAGAGGGCTTCACATATGCCCATAGAACTGCCCCTCAACCAACCTAAACCCTCAAGGAAAACAAGCATAAACTCCCAGAAAAACTCACTAGAGGAGAAAAAATTAAAGAAACCTTGGGAGGAGCAATTCAGTGAAGGATCCCCTCCTCCAGAGATGGTTGGTGAAAGAGAAGAGCAGAACACAGGCTTAACATAGTCATACAGCAGGGAAGTGTCAATGGGTGTTGAAACACCAAAACCCAGTGTTCAACTTGGGTCAGTTGGTAAATGTCAGTATAAGCAGAGGTAGCCACAGGGCTGGGGACTGTGACCGGCGCAGCATCACAGGCCGGGGGGTGAGGAAAGGGACCGGGAACTCGCTGTCGTCCGTCAGGGAGACCGGTGTCCACTGGGCGACTAGATCCAGCTTTGGCAGACTGTCACAGATCGACGTCCACTGGCAACCAGGTCCAGCTTTGACTGACCCAGGCAGATGCTGACAGCTCAAACCCCCCACACCACAGGGGATGTGTGGAGAGGGGACAGAGAGAGGAGAGCAGGACTTAGAGAATGCCAGGAGCAACTAACAGTTTCAGAATCAGAATGGGATTTATTCGCCATGAAAGTTTGCACAGACAAGGAATTTGCTTTGGCAGGAAGGTGCATACAATAAACATATAGGGACCTACAATTTAAATATGTGGACTATCTATACTAAGGGTACATAAACTAGCAGTACTAAGTGGGATTAGAATTGAATTAAATATACAATAAAATAAAATATAAGTTGCCGTAAATTACAATATAAAAATACAAAAATACAAATACAAACGTACAAGATACAGTTTTGTAATGCAGTGCAAAAAGCACTGTGTTTTAAGCAGGAAGTCATAGTAATATAGTAACAGTAATATTAGAATGAGATCCCCACTGGTCAAGTGTGGACTAGTGCAGCAATTTAGCAAAAAGGGTATTTGATGCAGCTCTAGACACTAAGATAGCACCAGCCCCCCTCAGTTGGAACATGAAATCTGTTCCAGGGAAGAGAAACTCTAAAATACGAATAAGAAGCCCCGTCGTCCGTCGTCTCCAACTAGTAACAGAAACAAGAACAGGAACAATATACAGTAATAGGTTTACTTTAATTGGGAAATCAAGATGGGGCAACATGAACATATAGAAGCTTTATTTGTCATTTGAAAGTTATATATGATACATACAGACAAACACACACTTCAGGGTTACATTGAAAGTACATATACACACACTTTAGCAGTCGTAGAACTGACTAAACAAAAACGTTTTTTACCTAATTTTGAATGTCGAAACGGTATCAGCCTCCTTAACTGAGACAGGTAATTTGTTCCAGAGAAGAGGTGCTCTATATGAGAACGCCCTGCCTCCAGCAGTTTTTAAATTAATTTTGGGAACCACCAGATAGCCGGCATCTTGAGATCTTAGTGTCCTTATGGGGTGATAGGGTGCAAGAAGACCAGAGAGGTATAGTGGTGCCAATCCGTGCAGAGATTTGTAAGTTAGTAATAGAACTTGGAAATCAGCTCTGGCTTGGATAGGGAGCCAGTGTAAAGAGACAAGACTAGATGTTATGTGATCCTACTTTCTGGTTCTGGTCAATAGTCTAGCAGTAGCATTTTGCACCCGCTGTAAATATTTTAAGTAGGTACTTGGGAGGCCAGAGAATAATACATTGCAGTAGTCCAATCGGGATGTAACAAATGCATGTATTAGTTTTTCAGCATCATTCTTTGAGAGGAAATGGCTATGGCTATGTTACGTAGATGGAAAAATGCAGTTTTTAGTTTAGTTACTTAGATCCTTCCTTTCTTTTTTACATTGTAATGTGTATCTGCTCTTCACAAGGAAACGTGAAGATCAACGACTAGCTGAGCATCAAGAAACATTTATAGAAAGCACTATTTTTAGCAAAAACTGATTCTGCAGTGTCGCCACATTGAAACAAGAGAAGGGGGATGCTAGGGGGAGGAAGAGAAGGCTGGGGGGAGAAATAAGAAGAGGAGGAGAAGGAGGCTAGGAGGTTTGGGAGAGAGGAGGAGAAGGAGGGTGGGAAGAGGAGGGTGGGAGAGAAAAGTAGAAAGAGGCTGGGAGGAAGAGGAGAAGAAGGCTAGGGGAAGCTGGAAGGAGGAGACTGGGAGGAGACTGCGAGGAGGACAAGAAGAAGGAGGAGGCCAGGAGGAGGAGAAGGAGGAGGCTCAGAAGAGAAGGCTAGGAGGGGAGGAGTCTGGGAGGAGGAGAAGGAGGAGGCTCAGAAGAGAAGGCTAGGAGGGGAAGAGTCTGGGAGGAGGAGAAGGAGGAGGCTCAGAAGAGAAGGCTAGGAGGGGAGGAGTCTGGGAGGAGGAGAAGGAGGAGGCCGGGAGGTGGAGGAGACTATGAAGAGGAGGAGGCTGGGAGGAGGATTCTGGAGGCTGGAGGAGCCACTGCCGCAGCAACCAGAGTAAGCAGCTGTGATGATTGATGATGCAGAGTCTTGGCACTGCCAATGTCCTCCAACTGAAAGTTAAGCTTCTCAGAGTCTCCACGGTGACGAAGTAGAAGCACCTGCCTCTGAATGGAGCCTTATAATCCAGGCCACAAAGGAGCAACGATCCTCATACTATGAATGCAGCATAAGCAGAACATTTCTTTAAGTCGTAGCTTTCTTGCAGCTCAGTTTTAGACTTGTATTAATGTTTAGGTAGTAACTATAGGAACCAAACAGTGTGGGATTGAAGGGGGATAGATCTCCTGAATCTTGGTGAGAGTGTAAAACTGCTTTTGAAAAATTATAAAGGACATTTTCTTCCCCTCTGCTGACAGTCCTGTCTCCTTCCCTTTTCACCCCTGCTACACACACAGCCCCTGCTACACACACAGCCCCTGCTACACACACAGCCCCTGCTACACACAGCCCCTGCTACACACACAGCCCCTGCTACACACACAGCCCCTGCTACACACAGCCCCTGCTACACACAGCCCCTGCTACACACACAGCCCCTGCTACACACACAGCCCCTGCTACACACACAGCCCCTGCTACACACAGCCCCTGCTACACACACAGCCCCTGCTACACACAGCCCCTGCTACACACAGCCCCTGCTACACACACAGCCCCTGCTACACACACAGCCCCTGCTACACACAGCCCCTGCTACACACACAGCCCCTGCTACACACAGCCCCTGCTACACACACAGCCCCTGCTACACACACAGCCCCTGCTACACACAGCCCCTGCTACACACACAGCCCCTGCTACACACACAGCCCCTGCTACACACACAGCCCCTGCTACACACACAGCCCCTGCTACACACAGCCCCTGCTACACACAGCCCCTTCTACACACACAGCCCCTGCTACACACACAGCCCCTGCTACACACAGCCCCTGCTACACACACAGCCCCTGCTACACACACAGCCCCTGCTACACACACAGCCCCTGCTACACACAGCCCCTGCTACACACACAGCCCCTGCTACACACAGCCCCTGCTACACACACAGCCCCTGCTACACACACAGCCCCTGCTACACACAGCCCCTGCTACACACACAGCCCCTGCTACACACAGCCCCTGCTACACACACAGCCCCTGCTACACACACAGCCCCTGCTACACACAGCCCCTGCTACACACACAGCCCCTGCTACACACAGCCCCTGCTACACACACAGCCCCTGCTACACACAGCCCCTGCTACACACACAGCCCCTGCTACACACAGCCCCTGCTACACACACAGCCCCTGCTACACACACAGCCCCTGCTACACACAGCCCCTGCTACACACACAGCCCCTGCTACACACACAGCCCCTGCTACACACAGCCCCTGCTACACACAGCCCCTGCTACACACACAGCCCCTGCTACACACAGCCCCTGCTACACACACAGCCCCTGCTACACACACAGCCCCTGCTACACACAGCCCCTGCTACACACACAGCCCCTGCTACACACAGCCCCTGCTACACACAGTCCCTGCTACACACACAGCCCCTGCTACACACAGCCCCTGCTACACACAGCCCCTGCTACACACAGCCCCTGCTACACACACAGCCCCTGCCTCAGCTGGATGCCTCACTGGGAAACATAGCACCTCTCCTCCACCGCTAAAAGCAGATACATTTAATCTCTCCCCCACTTTCTACCTCTCTCTCTCCATGATCTGAATCCTCGAGAGCTGATGAGAAATCGATTTATCAGATTTCACATATCAAGTGTTATCATATTGGCGTATCCAGGCACCAAAGCCTCAGATCAACCTTAGATCCTTTTCCCCTGGCAATAATACTGCCCCTCCCATCCAAGCCGCCCTATCCCACAAACTCAATCAGAATCAGAATGGGATTTATTCGCCATGAAAGTTTGCACAGACAAGGAATTTGCTTTGGCAGGAAGGTGCATAGAATTAACATATAGGGACCTCAAATTTAAATATGTGGACTATCTATACCAAGGGTACATAAACTAGCAGTACTAAGCGGAATTAGAATAAAATAAAATATACAATGACCCTTTCCAGGCACACCCTCAGACGACAGGATCAATTACCCCGCTGATCAATACTGTTTCTCATAAACTCATAGGCTCTCCTCACACACACACACATTCTTCCACATGCACAAACACACATGCACAAACACACACATACTCATAGACACACACACACTCATAGACACACCAGCTACCCCAACATCCAGTCAGGTATAAAACCTTAAGTTTGAGGTTCTAGAATCTAGATAATAAGGTGCTCTTCAGAACCCTACATGGTTCTTACTAACCTGAAATTGTTTTTTAAACAAAGGTGACCTCAACCCGACAAATGTGTTCTGTAGATAAAGTTGAATAAAATCACGAAGGGATTTATATTCCTTGTCTTCCTAGTAGAGTTGCAACCATTTTAAATGTCTTTATGTGGTTTTCTCCCCTGTGTGTTCCCACAGTACCAGACCAGTCTGCTGACAGCTCAGGTCTGCTGCCCTCAAGGAGCTGCCAGTTCCACATCCAGCTACAGAGGAAACTACATCATGCATTTATTTACAGGGTCGGGAATAAAACATCTAAATCCTGACTAGGAGAGTGAAGAAGTCTACTAGCAGCCTGCCTGAAGCACATCTACAGAAATAACCCCAACATACAAACTCTGCTCCCGTCAATCCGTTTATTTAGGTGGTTGTTGCTCCTCAGCCTATGCAGGGGAAGTTAGGGTTGGTGTGGATGGCTGACGAACGGTAAACACATACAATAAAAATGTTGAGGTGTTAGTATATGTTAGTGTTAGTTAGTATGTTAGTTAGTCAGTAGTATATGTTAGTATGTTGTTTGTCACCTACATGGAGGTCAGCAAGAGGGGTCATCTTCTAGCACAGCTAGAACGAGCAGTGTTAGTGGTCTGCTGTGGGATCTCTGCCAGCTGTGAGGAGAGACCCAGCATTCTGCCTCTGGCCACTCTGGGCCTCACTCTGACCTTATTCTGCCAAGCCGGCGGTGGAAGTAACAGAGGATTAAAACTGTAGGAAGGAGCAGACTAAACATCAGGCGTGTCTTCATCACATCCTCTCTGGATGATCTCGGCACACGCATACAAACAAATGCATGCAGGCGCACACATGCACAACCACTCTCAGGTACAAATCTGAAGCCTGTTAAAGACGGTAATGTTGCGGCTTAATGGCCAATCACAGTTCTCTGTAAAAGGGTGCAGTTTAGACTCGGTGGCAGATTACAAGCAGCACAGGTTCCAACAACACTTCCTGTTAGGCAGACCTAACTGAAATCCTCTCGCATTCTAAGATATGTATTTTATTAATTAAACTTTTATCCAATCTAATATTGTCGTAAGAAGTGCATTGTTCAGTGTTTGAACAACTGAAACAGTGTTTCAGTTGTTTCGGTATCAAAACTCTTTCTATTTTACGTGAGGAAACCTAAAACTATCCACCGATCCTCAAGATCACCTAGTCTCATTCTACTGAATAACCCTTCTAGTTCTTTCCTCATTCTACTGAATAACCCTTTTAGTTATTTCCTTATTATACTGAATAACCCTTCTAGTTCTTTACTCATTCTACTGAATAACCCTTCTAGTTCTTTCCTCATCCTACGTACTTAATAACTCATCTAGTTCTTTCCTCATTCTCCAACACAGCCTTTTCTCATATAATAATTAAAAGAGGCCGTTTTGTCAACATCAATTAACAGCCCACTGTGGAGATGGAGGTCGACAAGTTACATTCTCCTTCCACACTCCGCAGTGATGATCTCCGTGTCAACCACACACCTCTCCATCATCCATATCATTTTTAGCTGAGATTAACTTTGCACTGTGTCTGGTAAATACAGGCTGTTCCTTCACTCTGACAGCTGTGCAATTCTAATCCTTAATTCTCTGCTGTACTTTCTAGATGTATTATTCATATGTCACTTTGGATGAATGCGTCTGCTAAATCAATCAAATTGTATGTAAATGATTTTGAATGCTGGTTGTGGAGGAGGGCTCTGAAGGTCCTGTGGGCTGGTCGCAGAGGAGGGTGATTGGGGAACAAGTCTCAGCCCTGCAGCTTGTTAGAGGAGTGGGGAAGACTGACTCTCTCCTGGTGCTGGGAGGAGGAGACTAACTCTCTCCTGGTGCTGGGAGGAGACTGTCTCTCTCCTGGTGCTGGGAGGAGACTGACTCTCTCCTGGTGCTGGGAGGAGGAGACTGACTCTCTCCTGGTGCTGGGAGGAGGAGACTGACTCTTTCCTGGTGCTGGGAGGAGGAGACTGACTCTGTCCTGGTGCTGGGAGGAGGAGACTTACTCTCATCCTTCATATCTGTCCACATTTAAGGAAGCTTTAGGATGTTAGGATTGTGAGCCAGTATTCTAGTCAGGCAGTCTAATTAACCAGGCTAGTTACCAAGGGTAGTTAACTAGGCCAGTGAGCAGTTAAATGCTGCAGTGTAAATCCTCCAGAGCAGAGCAAATCAAATCAAATTTATTTGTATAGCCCTTTTTACACGCAAGCATGTCACAGAGGGCTTCACATATGCCCATAGAACTGCCCCTCAACCAACCTAAACCCTCAAGGAGCACTGTGTATCTGCCCACACAGCAGACAGAGAAACCCTTGCCTACATGAATCTCCATTGCTGCGTGTCTCAGGTAGTAGACCTGGAGTGGTAGGAGTGGTCCTAGATTACTCCCATCTCACAGTCTCATTTAGACACCTCTCACCAGACATTACGCAAGCGCCCAGAGGAGACACAAAACAACTGATGTGTAACATACAGCCTCCTACAACCTGTAGTACTGGTGGATGTTTAACCTACAGCCTGCAGTACTGGTGGATGTTTAACCTACAGCCTGCAGTACTGGTGGATGTTTAACCTACAGCCTGCAGTACTGGTGGATGTTTAACCTACAGCCTGCAGTACTGGTGGATGTTTAACCTACAGCCTGCAATACTGGTGGATGTTTAACCTACAGCCTGCAGTACTGGTGGATGTTTAACCTACAGCCTGCAGTACTGGTGGAAGTTTAACCTACAGCCTGCAGTACTGGTGGATGTTTAACCTACAGCCTGCAGTACTGGTGGAAGTTTAACCTACAGCCTGCAGTACTGGTGGATGGGAGAGCAGTGCAGAACAAAGGAGAGGACAGGAGAGCAGAAGAGACTGACTAAATGCAAGAGAGGTAGAGTATCAGAGAAAACTCATTCAAGGATTGAAACTGATCTAAACCTATGTCCATCTCCATCATCTCTCAGGAGAAAAGGATAGAAATGTTCATTGGGATGAGAGACTGTGATTTGACACACATCTATGGAATCATAGGGATTTAACCTGTTTTCAACATAACATTCTAGAGGGGTTATGGGATGGACATGATCACTGTGGCAACATACTCATTATAATTCTGGAGAACCCCGAAGCCTTGGTTGATTAGATTAGATTCTGATTGGTGTAAAATCAACAACTATAAAATAATTTCTAATTGGGGCACTACTAATTAGTCATGCTACCTATTCAGACAGAAAGCCTACAGTGTTTGTGTGCATGTGTGTGTCTGCTGGTGTGGAAGTGTTCTCTCCAGGTGAAGTGTCAGACCCAGACTTCTCCATCATCTGGTCATCAATGTGGTTCTCCCTACAATCTATTCAAAAGCCTCAACATAACAAAATATGCACTTGAGTGTTTATTGTGGTTCTAAAATACCAGTTGTGGGCTAGTGTGTTTATTCCTTTTCATTCTGTCTACATAATCTGACTCCCTATGATTTAGCTGATCAGATGACTTTACTCTAAGAAGCTTTGAGACGACAGAGCCAGATGTCCAGAAATGATCTTATGTAAAAGCATAACTGTTCCTCAAAATGTCACCCATGCATCTGTCTGCAAGGGGAGAGACAGGAAGTGATCACCTGAGGTCACCTTAAGGTCACCTCAAGGTTAAAGTGCACCTCTGCTAGTGTGAGCTCAGCAGCCTAAACGGAGGATGTCTAACCCTAACCCTAACAGAGGATGACAGTAATTACATTTACATTTGTTCATTTAGCAGACGCTTTTATCCAAAGGGACTTCCAAGAGAGAGCTTTACAAAAAGTGCATAGGTCAATGATCATAAACAACAAGATAGCCCCAAAAACATTGCGGGTAGCCAAAACATGAGTATACATTGTGATAAGAAATTAAGTGCCAATGGGAAGAAACACAAGAGCATGTAGTTAAACAAATTACAAATTAAACAACATGAACCTCAAAAGTGCAAGAGTGTACCTGTAGGAAAGCAAGCAACAATAATATAATTTACAGCGAGTACAAGTAGTTAAATCAGTTACAACTATCCAACAAGTGCAACAAGTCCCTCAATAAGTGTCATTGTGTTCCTGGAGTAAATGACATCTAAACTGATGTCATTTACTGATGCGATGTCAGTAAACTGACATCGGATCCAACACATCTTTCTTAAGTACCGTTGTACTCCCAGAACAAGTGCGTCTTTAGCCTTTTCTTGAATGTGGAGAGACAGTCAGTGTCTCTGATGGAGTGTGGGGAGAGTATTCCACCATTGGGGGGCCAGACAGGAGAATAGCTTGGGTTGGGAGGGGGCACTCTTGAGGGGTGGGACCATCAGACGGTTGTCAGAAAAAGACCTGGTGGGGGTGTAAGGCTGGAGGAGAGACTTGATGTAGTCGGGTGCAGTCCCGTTCACCGCTCGGAAGGTCAGTACCAGGGTATTGAATCTGATACGGGCCGTGATGGGTAGCCAGTGAGGGAGATGAGGAGCGGGGTAACATGGGAGCGTCTGGGTAGGTTGAAGACCAGGCGGGCTGATGCTTTCTGAATCCTCTGGAGAGGGCGGGTTGCGCATGCTGGGAGACTGGCGAGCAGCGAGTTGCAGTAGTCCAACTTGGAGAGGACAAGTGCTTGGACTAGCAGCTGGGTGGAATGCTTAGACAGGTATCTCCTGATCTTCCGGATGTTGTAGAGGGTGAATCTACACGACCCGGAGACTGCAGCAATGTGGGCCGTGAGGGAGAGCTTGTCATCCATGGTAACCCCGAGGTTCCTGGCAGAGGATGAAGGGGTCACCGTTGCAGATCCCAGGGTGATTGAGAGATCGTGGGAGATGGAGGGTTTGGCTGGGATGATGAGAAGTTCTGTTTGGGCGAGGTTCAGCTGGAGGCGGTGCTTGGTCATCCAGTTACAGATAACCCATGTAAAAATAAGTTTTAAGGTAGTGTGTGTGTCTTCTTCAGTGTGTGTGTGTGTGGGTATGTCTACTTATGTGTGTGTGTTTGTCATGACCCCCCTGGGCATCCTGTGACCCTAATTGCAGACAGGCAATTTGCAAAAGATAAACATTCCAATATGGGATCTGAGATCCTCATAGGACCTCATGTCAGCTGTCATTAAGTTATGGTTATTCTGTTACTCTGCCTCTATTTGCCTTTTTCAAACATGTTGCATGATGTGGTGTAGATTAATATTTATCAGCTTGAATGAGCATGAACCCACCAGCAGGGGGTGGGTGGGGGGAGACAGAATAAGAGAGGGAAAGAATGACAGCACAACAATAAACTCCTTAACATGCTGTGTCTCCATGTCCTCAGAAATCATGTGAGGTAAAGCATGGAAACGTATTTAAGCTCTGAATAGGAATTAGAGACACAACAAAACAACATCAAAGGAAATGGGGTTGTTTGTTCCAAGAGGGAGATGAATGGAGGAAATCAAGCCAGTCATTCCAGATCTGAAACACTTTCATCATCCCAGACCATATGGCAGCCCATAACAATCATGTTACTGCTGTAACTGGGAAACAGAGAATGCTCCGTTCACACTGTCTTGTGGGAGGATAAACAGGACAAGTTTCTTATTAACAGAAAGACACGCACATTCAGGCAAACATACATCCTGCACATGCCAGACACACGGAAATGCACATAAAAACACAGACACACTTACATATCAGAGAGAGAGTGAGAGAGAGACAGACCCAGAGTACCCTGAACACACCAGTCCCACAGAGTCCTACAGTACCCAGAACACCCCAGTCCTACAGAGTCTTAAAGGACCCAGAACACCCCTAATATTTGATCCCTGTCTTGTGTGTGCAGGGGCTTTATCACTGAGGCTGGTCATGGATTCAAACCAAGATGAGTGCTCATGAACACCCAGTAAAATGGATCATGTGAAGAGTGTCTTTGCGTGTGTGCAAGCAGGCTGAGATCCATCAACACACACATTTGCAGAGACCCAGTGGGTTGTTAGGTCATGTCCACAGCCTCCAGCATGACAAACAGCCTGCCTCTAAATAGCATATAGCCCCCAGATGTGTGTTTGTGTGTGCGCATGTGTGCATGTCAGTGTGTGTGTCTACAGTAGCTCAGTTATACTAGACATGGGCCCTGAAAACATTATCATAAACCCAACTAGAGAGGGTACAATTTCTGGGGAAATTGTAGGGTGTGCTTGCTTGCGTCGGTTGGACAGGGGTCCGTTTTTTAATGAAATTTTTACAACTGATATTTCTGTATTTTATATAAAAATGCATACTTATTATTTATAAAGATTACATAGATTTAAAAGCATTTTTTTTTGCTGCTCATTTACAACTGAAAATACGAGTGAAGTGTAGAATGAAATGGATGTCTTCTCATTTCCCCTGCAAGAGGCAGCCTCATCGTTGAATCAAAACGAATAAATTTGGCAGACCGGTGTACAAATTGACCTAATCTCTATGACTTAAACGTCCTTTTAAGTTTTTCCCTTCTCGTGATATTTTCATGCCTTTAGCCTACTCATTGCATTCATTCATTAATAAAGAACCCCCTTTGAAGATTATTCTACGACGTTACCCGGCAGTAGAAGATGGAATCGCGATTCAAACAGTACCATCTGCTAACTGAAAATATGCCCCCCAAAACGTAAATAAGCTTGACATTTATTTAGTAGAAAATCGCTCATTCATAAAAAGCTCACTGGTAGCGATCATTGTAAGGTAACAACGCAAAATGCGATATAGCCCTGTGTGGAGAAGCTGCCCCGGTAAATTCTACTACTACGGTACAGTACTAGACTACTGCTGTGTTTGTCTCGGTAGCGATTGCGTTGGTTGAATTCGATTAAACGTGCCGTTGTACGGTTTAGGCTGAAATTAATTATTTTCATGAACAGATTGACAAAGTTTAGGCTGTGGCAATGAAGTTCAGGTTAGTAGTTAGATAGACTTTTGATTTAAGTAAGGGGAGTGCCGAACATGTTCTGTCGTCGTTTGACTTCCTAAACAGCTGTGTATGTTAGATGTTTTTGTCGTGTGTCTCGCGTAGGCTACAGCGTTGCAGTGATACACTGGATTGAAACCACAAGTAATGATAATTTCACCCACAAATCGTTTACTTGTAATCTAATGTCATAATAAATCCTACAACGAAAATGTATATGTGAGGAATGTTTATTTTAACGATTGAAAACAGATACATCATAGACCACTGTAGTATGTGTTGCCCGGGCAACTGAGGCTAATGTCATGATGCTAATATTTCAGTGAAATAGTAGACTACCGTTTCCGAAAGTAGATGTGGGCTTACTTCCTTAATAATATCAGCTAATATTGTACATTACACATCACAATTGTGTGTCATATCACAAAGTAAAATGAGTAAATAGTTATCACCCTGGCCTCTTTGCTTGTGGCGTTCCTGCAGCTGCCTTGCAGTAAAGCTATAGTTAGCCTAGCTATCCCCCAAGTTAACAGATGCGAAACGAATGTTCTGCTACAGGTAGTCACGCGTGTTTTCGTGACGTTAGTGACGTTAGTAACGTCAGTGACTGTGGCTAGCAAATTAGCCACCGTTAGCTTCACTTTTCGCCACAAAAACTTAACTTAAGCCCAAACCATGCAACGGAACGTAAATTCCAATAGAAGCAACGCAATCGCTACCAAGACGAACCTTTTGACACCGCTGTTGTGTATGTAGGCCAAATATTGACTGAGTTTTAGGGGGGCGAAAATAAATAATAATAAATAAATATATATGTGAGAGAACAAAGGTTGTGCTCTCGCCGAAGGCTTGAGCACACCCAATAATGGTACAATTTATATTGCAGATCATTAACCCTTGTGCTGCCTTCGGGTCACATGACCCAAAGGTTCATAACGAACCATCGTTGTGTTTACCTAATTTTACCCAATACAAAAACAAATACAAATAATTTTCTTTTAACCTTTGCAATGTGGAGGGTCTGAGACAGCCCATCAGTTAAAAGAAAATGCTTCACTTTGTTTTTGTATGAGGTAAATTTGTCGCAATACGACGGTGGGTCACAATGACTGATGGGTCGGAATGACCCGAAGATAACACAAGGGTTAAACATGTAAGAATGCTCTTGTCAGTGCTAACAGCCTTTTATTCTCCCAACTTTTCCTTTGTTGTAACGTAACTGATGAGCCACGTTACCATCTCTCTTTGTTACTCTCTCTTTCTCTTTCACTCTCCCTCTTATTCTTTACTCTGTCCCTGTCTAACTCCTTACTCTCTCACACACTCACACACACGTATGTAACAATAGTGTTGCCCCTAAGGAGATAAATAGGTTTCTTATATACTAGTGTATTAATTGGACCAATACGCTGTTCCTATTGGCCCAGAAGACGTTCTCAAAAGTTAATAATACTGTTTATATACCTCCCGAATGTTCGCAGAGGTAAATAAACGGTTTTATGGACCTAGCAACAAGCGGTTGCCTTGGAGATGTAGCCATTGACAACAACGTAGCATCTGCTCAGCAACAAAGTAGCCTAAGTTGCCTAAAAAAAAAAAAAAACAACCAAATATGGTTTCTGCACAGGTCCACAAACGCCCCGCAATCGCTTCGCGTTTAAAAAAAGTATCTGAAGCAGACAGAAGACTAATTGATGTTGCCTTGGAGGTGTAGTGACGTCACCAGTGCAAGTGCAGCTGATTGCTCTGACAATATGGCGTCTGCTCCAGATTCGACCTGTTTGATTTGTGATCTTCCCACGTATTGTTGTAGTATATAAGAAACCAAATGTTTACTCCTCGACAGGTCAGCAAACGCTTTGTCGCAAAACGATTTGTTTGTAAACCTCAACCTACGGTCTCGGTTAACAAACGTTTTAACAAATCTCGGTTTACAAAGGCGTTTGCAGACCTGTCGAGGAGTCAACATTTGCTGTTTACCATACTTATTTATCATAGCAGTTTGTAAGAGACACTGAGATTATGTACTGCAGTACAGGCGCAAACACTAAAAAGTATCGTAGAAGCATTGAACTGGCGAGGAGTGAATGGAAAGCCTGGGTTGATGAGAGGATGAGCAGCAGGTGTGCACAGTTAACCAACACCTGACAAAATACAAGACAAGACAAACAGAGAAACAGTGTTACATACCCCGGCAAGCTCGGGTATGTAACACATTCACTAAGTTAGCAGCAAGACAGCATCCTCAATAAAATGGGACATCCAGACAGGGTCCTCGTGGAGTGTGTGACAGTGTGGATATTCTGAGATGGGCCTCCCAGCCCTGCCTTGGGGACAGCTCCTCAGACACCCACACACACACACCCACACACACACACACACATACCATCACACACACACCATGAATAATATACCATGTATCTCGTGGGTATGTAACAGCTGTAGCCACGCTCCGTCACGACAAGGCTTGTTCGCCACTCACTGGGCTCGAACGCACAACCTCCGACTTGCCAAGCGCGACCACTACCAGCTACGCCAAAGAAAAGCTAGCTCTTCGTTGACGCGGGTGGCCTGTTACATACCTGAGGAGCGAGTTTCACGGTTCTAACTGCGTTATATGTACACACACACCATCATACACACTCCATGAATAATCTACCATGTACATGCACACACACACACACACCATCACACAACATGAATAATCTACCATGTTAGGACCTCACACACACACACATAAACACGCACACACACATAAACATGCACACACTAACCCTATTCCTGACCCTGGGCTTCTCTTATGCTATTGTCTTTTTGCATCACATTGTAAGGCATTCTTTTTTTTTGTCTGAATTGTTTGTGTTGATTGTTGATTATGACCTTATTTACTTCTGGCTGTGCTACAAATTGTAATAATAAAGATTAACTTTACCTACTCCCCTACTCTGGCCAGTATACATGCAAATACATGAGAGGAATGCAGTCCAGTTCATACATACATTTAATTAGGTGAAACAATAGTTGGGATCCTTATTTCTCTTTCTTTCTCACTCGCCTCTCTGTCTTTTTCTCACACTCTCCTTTTTGTTATAAGCCATATATTTTAAGAATTCTCCAAGTTCTGATGACTACACAGCATTTAAAACATTCATGTTACTTTAAAATATTTAAATGGATGTCCTGAACTTTGAGTACCTAGCCAATACACCTACATGATTTATCTATGGGATATAAGAAAGAAAATTAGAGTCTTCGAATAAAGTGTACAAATTAAATGGCTTCAATTAATAGAAATTTTATGAAAATAATGAAATATATAAGTCTTTACAATTAAGAGATTAATGCTAATTTTAAAATGTTGTAATATTTTCATCATGATTTATGTTTAAAACATTCCTCCATACCAAAACCAATCCATGACCTAGTACATATTAACCCTAAACATTCCTCATCGTACATATAGAGTGTGTGTGTGTGTGAGCAGTGAGAGTAGTGTGTGTGTGTGTGTGAGTGGTGAGAGTAGTGTGTGTGTGTGGGGGGGAGTGTGTGTGTGAGTGTGTGTGTGTGTGTGTGTGCGTGCGTGTGAGCGGTGAGCTGAGAGAAGCCGCCAGCAGAGGGAGACGATGACACGCGCATGACGTCAGGAGACAGCAGCTTCCCCTGACGCTCTGCTGTTTACAGCTTTTAACCTTTATTTAGCCACCTTAATACCAAGTTTCATCTAATACATTGATTGTGTTCCAATACAGACAGTGTAGTAGTCCTTGTTCAACCTAAACACACCCAACACTCCTAATCACTGCAAGAGGTTCTGTAAAATTTGATTTGAATCTATTTGTTACTATTTCACAGTAGATGTAATTTCTATAATTTAATGAAAACCTGTAATAAACCCCAAATTGCTACTTAAATAATAATTAAGATGTAAAATGATTAGTCTTGGGAATGTGAACTGTAGCGGTGTGAAATATTTTGAAAGCACAAAGTCATGCAAGATGAATGCATGTTGTTTAATTTGTAACTTGTTTAACTACTTGCTCTGATGTTTCCTCCCATTGGCACTTGGTTGCTTATCACAATGTATGCTCATGTTTTGGCTTCCCGCAATGTTTTTTTGGGCTATCTGTTTATGATCAGTGACCTATGCACTTTTTGTAAAACTCTCTCTTGGAAGTCGCTTTGGATAAAAGCGTCTGCTAAATGAATAAATGAAAATGTAAAGGAAGTGCTTGTGTCAGAGAAAGACAGCTTGCGGTGCGCGTTTGAACATACTAATTCATGAATTATGTGCATATTCGTGATTTTCACCTCAGTAACAATGCAGTCATGGCTGTTAAATGCCTATATTCTCATCCTTGCATGTTCAAAAAGTACACATTTGAAAGGAATGAAGGCACTACATTTTCACTTACAAGGAATGTGTTCTTCACTCATATTTCCAGTTCTGCAAACTGTACAAGTCGTGATGTCATCAGAACGCCGCCACCAATACAGGTAACAAGTGCACGAGTTCTAAACTGGCAACCTTTTATTTTGGACAGAGCCACTGAAGACGGTCTCTTCCAAATATAGGCTTTAGGTACGTAGGCTCCTGTTTCAGTTGGTCATAGTAAATCGGTGTCCCTGTAACTTACGAACATAATATACTCGATACGGAGTTCGCTGTTTGTGTTGATGTATCTAAACCTGCTGGGATTCAACTGCGTCAGCTGCTTGAAAGCGCGTGCCTCGTATTGTGCAACCAATTGAGGCAAAATCAACTTGTTTATTGATGCCTACACTTTATTCATGAACAAATCAAAAAGAGTAATAAAAGCCTGTCTTCGATACTGTCAGTGTTGGATAAGTAGCCTGAGCCGACGCTACAGGTGTATTGACATAATAGGAGAACCCGACACTTCCTGATAGCAGCAAATGCAGACAGGTGACATGACACCAGCACACTTTTCGGTGTCATTTCCGATCGTCAGTCGCTGTAATAGCAATATATTTTATGAAAGACCTGCGCAGTGCTATGTAATATTGATATGCTACCAGACTTTGGAAGTAACAAAGTAGGATACAAATACTTTGTTACTCTACTTAAGTAGATATTTCTGGTATCAGCACTTTACTTCACAATAAATTTTTCTGACAACATTTTACTTTTACGTTTTACACAAATGTCTGTAGTTAATACTTATTGCATTTTCAAGCCAGGCTCGTTACTTTGGTTTTAATCTGTATTTGGTGTTTTTTCATGTTCTGGCTATAACGCACAACAAACGTAAGATACCATGGAGCAAGCAGAAGGCAACAAGAAAAAGATTTTCCAAAATAAATAAATAAACATTGATGAGGACTCTACTGCACTCTATTGTACTCTGTTAAAAAGAAATACAGTTTCGAAAGGTTAAAAAAATATTTTGGAAAAAAACGTTGTGAAAAAAACGTTTTGAAAGATTGAAAAAATATATTTAAAAACAATTACAACTTTTTGTGTGACATTTTTTTGTGTTTTTTTGTTTGGCAAGGTTGAAAGAATTTATGCATCATTGATGACTACTTGATGAGAACTACTATACACTAACTGTACTATATTGTGCTCTGCTCTGCTTTACTCCACTCTGTTTTAGGCTTCTCTGTTCTCCACTCCTCTCTTTTCACTGTGTGTGTTTCAAAAGGTTGAAAAGATTATAATTTTTTACCTTTAAAAAGTTTTTTTCAAAAACTTTTCCCAAAACTTTTGTTTCATTGATGAGGACTCTACTCTACTCTTTTGTGCACTGCTTTAAACTACTTTGTTTTAGGCTTCTCTGTTCTCCTCTCTGCTCTCCTCTTCTCCTTTCTCTGTGTTAAGGTAAAAATATTGTGTTGTGTGTGAAAAAACGTTTTGGATGAGACAGAGGGAGTTAGCGATGTCTACATGACTGAGAATAGAGGGAAAAGTGTAGTCAGTACTTCAACTTTTACCCGAGTCTTTGTAAACATGAGTATCTGTACTTCTACTTGAGTGAAGGATGTGTGTACTTTGGCCATCTCTGGATTTAACACTGCACTGTTGATACATTTACAAGGCTCTCAAGTTTTATCCAAAGTTTGTCGTGAGATTACCGTACCTGTGAAAGTTGGGGTACGTTGTCAGGTATCCGGGAGACCGGGTGTGGGGGTGACACTTGCATGACATTTTCTCAAGGGCAATTTTGAGGGGGGACACCAAAAGTAGTGCTGTAATACATTACCTACGTTGTATATTGGGGAGGACAAATCGTATTTTTCCTAGGATTGTGGGGTCGTGTCCCCTGCATCCCCCCCAGGATTTCCGCCAATGCAACTATCAACTCGGCAGAAAACGTACCTCCGTATGCCTGCGCCTCGTCCCTAATGTCATTTTGTCACTTCTTTCCCAGTATGACCACTGTTGCCTGATGCATGAAGCTCCATCAGAGCAGACAGCCCTCTTCAAAGATGGAGGAGTTGGCCCTCCGGGGGCAGAATGGCAGGACCAGAGAGGCTGCCCAGTACATGGAGCCCTCTCTGGGGCAGGAAAGCAGGCCCACTCAGCACAGAGAGAGGCAAGGAGGCAAGGTAAGCACAGCTTAGAGACTGATGTGGTGATCACAGTTTAGAGATGGGCAAACTCATATAAACATTTTGGAAAATGAATGTATTGCTATTTTCTAATGTATCTAGGCAAAAATGAATCAATTTCATAGTTATTTTCAAAAAGTTTACTTTATTTTTAAATTTAAACCCAGTACCTCCCGAGATACATTGCCCGTTTAAAAATCCTGTAAAGTGGAATTGAAAACGAGTTTTAAGTTCATCACACCACAGAAGAATGTGTTGTTAACTACCCATTCAAATTCGAATGAAAAAAAACCACTGTCAAGTATGTTAAATTAGGCTTTGAAATTGTGAGAAAATCAGCAGTCTTCTTCTGCTTGAGACTGGGTTAGTGCTTCTAGGGTTCAGGCGTGTCGCCTGAAGGAGCTGAAGCTCCGCCTCCTCGAATTTATTGAATTTAGCAACAACAGCAACACTAGCTAAAACAATTTCAGATATCAGAACAGACCTACCTGCAGTCTCTGAGTGTGTTATGTGTTAATTACTTTGTCTTTGCATCGTACCAGCTGAGTGACAGAATGCAACCGTCTGTATCTGACATAGATAGGTCACTGTGACGTAGATCGGTCGGGTTTTGGCTCCGCCTATACAAAACCTGAGCTGAAAACGAAATGGAAGAGAAACTGTTCAACGGTCTAACTCCACAGTTCAGTGCGACAAAGTTTTTGAGCTTTGCACATGCTTTCAGGAACTCATTTCACACGTATATAATGTACTGAGAAGCAAATCATGGAATTTGCTTTACAGGATCTTTAAGTTATACGTTTAACATTTTCCTTTTTTATTAACAAATGTCCAATTTTCCCTAAAAAATATAGTTCTTAAAACTATAAAACTATTTTCTCCAGAGTGGCTGGTGCCATTAGGGCCGTGCTGAACTTGGTCAGACTGAGAGCCTCATGTTGCCCTGCAGGGAGAAGCGTTTGTATTGGCAGGTTTACTAGAAAAGGAACATCCTTCTAATACACCTGGATATGGGTCACCTCATGAAACACAAGCATCATTGTTCTGCATTGTATTGCTTCAGTAATATGCCCAAAAATTGACTAAACATAGACTTCTCTGTCAAACTCTTCGCCCAATAAAATGGCACAAATGGAGCAGGCAAAACACATAAACACTGTCCAGTCTTGTATGTCTGCAAGGTGTTTGAGTGCTTGATCTGTGTGTGTTTGATCTGTGTGTGTTTGATCTGTGTGTGTTTGATCTGTGTGTGTTTGATCTGTGTGTGCTTGATCTGTGTGTGTTTGATCTGTGTGTGTTTGATCTGTGTGTGTTTGATCTGTGTGTGCTTGATCTGTGTGTGTTTGATCTGTGTGTGTTTGATCTGTGTGTGTTTGATCTGTGTGTGTTTGATCTGTGTGTGTTTGATCTGTGTGTGTTTGATCTGTGTGTGTTTGATCTGTGTGTGCTTGATCTGTGTGTGTTTGATCTGTGTGTGCTTGATCTGTGTGTGTTTGATCTGTGTGTGCTTGATCTGTGTGTGTTTGATCTGTGTGTGTTTGATCTGTGTGTGCTTGATCTGTGTGTGTTTGATCTGTGTGTGTTTGATCTGTGTGTGCTTGATCTGTGTGTGTTTGATCTGTGTGTGTTTGATCTGTGTGTGTTTGATCTGTGTGTGCTTGATCTGTGTGTGTTTGATCTGTGTGTGTTTGATCTGTGTGTGTTTGATCTGTGTGTGCTTGATCTGTGTGTGTTTGATCTGTGTGTGTTTGATCTGTGTGTGTTTGATCTGTGTGTGTTTGATCTGTGTGTGTAGGGTGTATCCAGAGAGGCCCTCAGCCTCTCAGGGGAGCCTGAGGGGGCTCCTGGTGACATCATCATTCTGGGACAGAAGGTGGAGGAAGACATGCACTATGGTGACATAATCATGATAAATCTAAGCAGCTCTGAGCTGGCTCCTTCCAACACTGTGAGCAGTCTACAGGTCCTCAAGCAGCAGTATCAGCACCAGCCTCAACGACAACATCACCACCAACAACAATATCATCATCAACAACAACTAGAACTCCAGCCACAGCCCCAGATGGCCCTCTGCAAGGCCCGGTACAACTTTGACCCCAAGCAGCTGGGTCTGGAGGACTGCAAGGACTGCCTCACCTTCCTCAAGGTTGGTCTGGAACCTGAGTGAGGCAGGGAGACAGAAGGCAGGGAGACAGAGAAGTAGGGAGAGTGACAGAGACAGGAGAGAGAAAGAGAGAGGAAAGGGTGTGCACGTTTTTTTCAGTTATACAGGGAACTTGTATACTTAAGAACTTGGTTAGGTCACTGGTCGTTAAGGGAAGGCATGTCTGCATGATTCATCCCTGTGTTGGGTCAGGGTTAGTGTTGGCGTTGCAGGCTGTAATTAAAGTATAAGTAGGGTTTTTTTGCCAAGAGCTTAGTGGCTGCTAGGACACCTATGGCTCACACACCCACACTCTCTGTCTGAGTAGTGGTGTGTGCTGTGAAACACGCCACCTGGCAAGCTAGTGCATGTAAAAAGTATAGCAGAAAACCAAAAATCAGAAGTGCATCAAACTGCATTTCGGTGGTCAGACTTAAGGAACAGTCTGTATCAGACACAGTGTAACCACATCTCAGCTACCAGGCATAGTTCACAACTGTTAATGTCTGTATGACAAATCACAGCACCCTCATGTTGAACTCCTGTTTGCTCATTACTAGTTGAAATGCAGGTTTCTAAATGAATGCCAGCTCTTCAACCAGACTATTTCTAGATTGCTTTTCCTTGCTTTCTATTCATGTTTTTCTTTTTTTTTAAAGCTCAGAGATGGCAAGAAGCAGAGCCAGAGGCACGCACTGGACAGCTCCAGTGGAGACTGCTCTCCTAACAGGCACTGTTTCAGAGAGACCGTTATATAAGAACCTTGAAGCACACACACTCTCCATTAAAGCATACTTTATCTGGGCTGTTTTTTTAAAAGCAGATAGTCAGATGGGTTAAGAAAGGCTGGTTATCCTAAAAGAGGCCTTGGCCTGCTCTACCCCTCTCTCTCTCCCTCTTTTTCCTTCTCCCTCAATCTCACTCTCTCTCTCTCAACCCCATTCCCTCCCTCTCTCTCCTCTCACACACATGCACACTGTCTCACTTGCTTGCTCAGTTATTTAACACACCACCCTTTTCCCTCCCCCCTCTCTCCTCCCCTCCCCCTGACTCTGCCTCTCCTCTCTAAGGGAGACCTCCTCACAGTCATCAGGAGAATAGATGACGACTGGATTGAAGGGAAGCTCGGGGACAAAGTTGGGATTTTTCCTCTTCAATTTACAGAGGTCAGTGGTCTTTCTTTCTTTCCTTTTCCATTTAGTCCACCTTTCTTTGTCTACCAAACATGTCAGGTTTCATATCTGCCCTTTCTCCAGTGCTTGTTGATGAGTGGACTGTGATAAGTCCTCAACTCTGAAGCAGCTGGTTGATTCTACTCTTTGATGCATCGAGACATGTCAGTCCTCAGGTCCACCTTGTCTGCGTAGCCAACCGATTACTTGGTTTTCTCAGGAATTGCAGTCTACACACACACAGACAGACAAGTGCATCACTGTTTTAGAGTTTGAAATGATGAAACAACTCTCTCTTCTCTTCTCTCCATTCCTCTCTTCTCCTGTCCTTTCCTCTCGTGCAACCACGTATGAAGTCAAAGTAATGCTTTCTCTGCTTGAATGACATAACAACACATCCATCACAGAGTGAGTGTTATGCCTGTCTGCTTGCCTGCCTGTCTGTCTTACCACCTCCCTGCACAGCACTAGTCACCACTGTGTGTCTGCCTGACTGCCTGTCTGCCTGACTGTCTGTCTGCCTGACTGTCTGCCTAACCAACCAGTGTAAGGCCTAAGGGAAGTTGGTGAGGACGATATTAAGAAGAGGCACAGCTGTAGAGACACAGGGAGAAGGCAGGAGTGAGGCAGTAGAGACACAGGGAGAAGTCAGTAGAGAAAAGGAGAAGGCAGGAGGGATATATTTTATGATCGGTTATTTTTTGTAAGATGTGGAATTGACTGAGAGTTTCTGACTGTGGGATATATTTCTGTTTTGTCTGTGTTCTGAGTTTTCAGTTTTTCTTTTCATCTCTCTTGTTTATTTATGTCAGACACTAACAGTTTCCATTCTCTTCAAGAAAAACTCTGCGGCTGCCAAGCTTCTCGAGGGAAGGAACAAAGTGAGTGACTCGTCAGATTATCCCCCTCAACTAGGGAGCGGTAATGGGACCAAGCTTGACCGGAACACTGCTGATGTGTCCAACTGGACAGCAGTCGTAGGGGCACCCCAGGGTCCTTCCAAGATCCCCAACATCCATGACCTTCCTGCCCAGCCCCCCCAGGCACCACCCCCCCACTACATCAGCCTGAAGCGCCCCCCCCAGGGCCACCCCCCAAGCCTCCCCAGGCCCCTACGGCCCCGGGAGCCCCCCCACAACTTGACCAGCACAGTTCACCACTCTGGGACCTTCTTACGGCGTGTCAAGCACTGCTCTCAACACACACACAGACACCTGTCACACGTGAGGTCACAGTGTGTATGTGTGTGTGTATGTATGCTGGAAGAAACAAACAGGGTATGTCAAGTGTTTATGGTATGTCTTTCTTTTGGAGATACTTATTCTACTTTAGCTTGTCGTCCTGCAGTTGTTGAGAGTCTTCATGCTTTCTTCTTCCTCTAATAATAGGCAGAGGAGGATAACACTGCAGGAATGGTAGGGAGCGTGTTGATAGACAAGGATTATCATGAATTCTCACAATAGGAAAGGTGAAACACTGTCTAGTGGAAGTAGAAGTGTGAGGAAAGAGGATGCTTACTTCTCCAGCTCAGTCTCTTTCTATCCTTCTTACATGCTTATGATGATGACTCACTAGGCAGCAGGGTTAGTTACATAACAAACCCCTCCTCTCCTCTCCTCTGGTTCAGATCTCCTTCCTATTTCTCTTTACCGAGAAGGTAAGACTCTTTTTTGGATGAAAATAGCAAAACTAGGCCCTGCCTCAGTTTAGAGTGGGCTCTGCCTCAGTCTTTCTAAATGCCTAGTGACTGCAGTGAACCATGAGGAGTGGAAGAAATGAGGAGTGGTGAGGAGAGGAGGAGTGGAGTGGAGGAGAAAGGGAGAGGAGGAGATGAGGAATGGTGTCGTGATGGAGGAGAGGGAGGAGTGGAGTGGAGAAGGAGTTGAGGAGTGGTGTAGAGATGGAGGAGTGGAGTGGAGTAGAGAGGGACTAGACGAGAGGAGGAGTGGTGAGAAGGAGAGGAGGAGATGAGGAATGGTGTAGACAGGGAGGAGTGAATTGGAGATGGAGGAGGAGGTGAGGAGATGAAGGAGAGGAGGACTGGAGGAGTGGAGACAAGGAGTGGAGGAGAGAAGTGGAGTGGAGAGAAAAAGGAGTAGGAGGGGGAGTCAGGAGAGACCACAAGTATGAAATACAGAGAAACAATTATTTATTATTGTACATCAGTAGGCTGGTAACCGTATATCCATCTCCTTCTCTCCTTCTATTTTCTGTTACTCTACTGTCTTTCATATGGTATGAACACTGCATGGCACTAGGAACTGGCAATGATGACCGCCAGGCCTTTAGTTTCTAGATCTGTCTTTCTCATCTCTCAGAACACCTCACTCACTTCAAATAGGTTATCAGTTGCTCTAGAGGAAAAGCTTTGAAAGAGAAATACTGTAATGCATCTAAAGTATCTGCCATCGACAGCAGGTAGAACAATGAAGTACCATTACCCAGTATCTTGACAAGCAGGCAACTTGTCCTCGGGCTAACTTAGTCTCACAGCGCTTCTTTTCACTCACCACACGTAATAACGGCATCTTAGCCATGAGTCTGAAGAGCAGCTGCATGTGAATGTTATGTCTGAATGGGACCTCGAGGCTGACTCCCCCTGACCTCCACAGGAACATGCTGCTAATCCTCACCAAGATGCAAATGGAACTAGGGCTGTTTTTACATCTGGATAATAATGATGGAAATTAGGATAATTATAATAACAGTGGTATTCCTTGACACTAGCCTGGGAAAGAAGCCACTTCCATAGCTATGTGTGGTTGTTTTAAGTCATAGAGAAGAAATCTGTAATTCCCTGTGTAGCGACCGAAATGGTCATTAATTAACAGCATCTTATTAGGTGCAGATGGGGCAGAATAAAGTGAGAAGAAGAGAGAGAGATATTGGGGGGAAAGAGTGATATGGAGGGAGGTAGAGGAAGAAAAATAGCAAGAGAGAGTGAGGGAGAGAGAGAGAGTGAGAGAGAGAGGGAGAGAAAGAGTGAGGGAGAGAGAGAGAGGAAGCAACGTCATGGTTGACTCACTGTTGTGCTAGGGGACGAGAGAGACCGTCTGTCCCCAAAAAGAGTAAAGACATTGGAGCCTAGAGTCAGATACTATAAATCCCTGATTTGTTCATCATTGTTTTTTACGTCTCAGAGTGGGAGGGAGAAAGAGGCTTTGGTTGTATTATGTCTTATATATTTATCATATTTATTAAGTTATAGTAAATATATTTACTGATATAGCTGTAGCTGTAGATCTCAGCACACAATCTAATGTGCAGAGATGGTTACCGAGGCTACACCAGGTGTTTATTTATACTGGCTTGAATGCATGTCTGTTTACAGAATATCCTCAATATCTCATACTTTCTTTTCCTTTCTGCTTTCTTCGTGTCTTTCCCTCATCCATTGTCCTCTTCATCTCTCTCTCTTCTCCTCCTCCACATCTCTATCCTCCTCTATCTCTATTCTCTGTCTCTCTTCTCTATCTCTCTTGTCTTTTTTCTCTGGCTCTGTGTGTCAGGGTGAGAGGAGGATGAACGAGACTCCTCCCACTATCACTATGGCTCTGATCAACCCCCAGACCTCTTCCTCCTCTTCTTCAGCCGACACCAAACTGCCATCTTCCACCCAGCAGCTCTCCATCAGCGTGTGAGTAACGACTAGCGAGTAGCTATGCTCCCAGAGAGAGAGAGGGAACAGTAATGACTGGCGGGCAAGGGCTGATGTCCCAGCAGTAATGACTGGCGGGCAAGGGCTGTTGTCCCAGCAGTATTGATGGTGTTCTTGTTGCCTAATGATGGTGTTCTTGTTGCCTAGTGATGGTGTTATTGTTGTCTAGTGATGGTGTTCTTGTTGCCCCAGGTGTGCTGCTCTGTACTCCTACAAGCCCCGGCGTCCGGAGGAGCTGGAGCTGAGGAGGGGGGAGATGGTGGGCGTGTACGGCAGTTTCAAGGAGGGTTGGCTCCGTGGCCTGTCACTTAGGACGGGTAAAGTGGGCATTCTGCCAGGCAACTATGTCACCCCAGTGCTCAGGTAAGAGGGTGGGACCCCAGATAACTTTAAGAGAACTTAATTAGCTGGCTGTGAAGGACGAATGGAATTTTAGGACTGTGATGTAGCTAGCCACATCACAGTCCTTATTGGAGGAGGAACCAATAAGAGAACTGTTCACTTTCAAGAAGTTTACCTCTACACACTGTACCATGTTATGTTGGTCCGCAATATAACCTCTTTGTATCTGATTCTCCTGCTATAGAACTTCAGCCAGGCTTCTAGAATCAAAAGTTGCTTCTGTGGCCTCCGGAACAGTGCCTGGAAAAAGAACGTCGGGTTCCAAAGGCCCAGCGGTGGTCGTCGCCCTTGACAGAGTTGATTCAGAAGGAACCTCCTTCTCAGAAGGACAGGCCCCGTCTGGCAGTGGGGGGGGGCAGCCTGTGTTGTCATCAACAGGCGCAGGGAGAATGTCCCTGAACGGGGGGTCCCAAGGATGGGACAAAGTCAGACGAGCCTTCCATTCATCACATAGAGGTGAGAGAAGGGACCTTCCATTCATCACATAGAGGTGAGAGAAGGGACCTTCCATTCATCACATAGAGGTGAGAGAAGGGACCTTCCATTCATCACATAGAGGTGAGAGAAGGGACCTAATGTACATAGTGCTCAAATATAGTGCTTTGTAAACATTTATCTTCAGGCTGTCTTGATAGACCTGACGTTTACAGGTGTAATTTACTTTTCTAGTCAAACAGATAGACCCTAACCTCCCTCATACCATGTTTCGATGTGCAATAGCTTACAATACAATACTTACAATAACTTGCACCGCTGAACCGTAATGCATTTCCTATGTTATTAGTGTTGTATCTAAATGTATTGCTAAATAGATTAATGTTCGTCAATTGTAAGTTGATCTTTACATCATCAAAAAGGGGCATCCTACTAAAACATTTACATTTACATTACATTTATTCATTCAGCAGACACTTTTATCCAAAGCGACTTCCAAGAGAGAGCTTTACAAAAGTGCATAGGTCAATGATCATAAACAACGAGATAGCCCCAAAAACATTGTGGGTAGCCAAAATATGAAGCATATATTGTGAAAAGAAAATAAGTGCCAATGGGAAGAAACATAAGAGCATGTAGTTAAACAAGTTACACTTAAACAACATGAACCTCAAAAGTGCAAGAGTGTACCTGTAGGAAATCAAGTAACAATAATATAATCCAAAGCGAGTACAAGAAGTTAAATCAGTTACAACTAACCATCAAGAGAAACAAGTCCCTCAATAAGAGTCATTGTTTTCCTGGAGGAAACTAACATCAGGTCCAGCAAATCAAGTACCGTTGTACTCCCGGAACAAGTGCAAGGGGAGTCAGATGGCTGAGCGGTGAGGGAGTCGGGCTAGTAATCTGAAGGTTACCGGTTCGATTCCCGGCTGTGAAAAATGACGTTGTGTCCTTGGGCAAGGCACTTCACCCTACTTGCCTCGGGGGGAATGTCCCTGTACTTACTGTAAGTCGCTCTGGATAAGAGCGTCTGCTAAATGACTAAATGTAATGTAAATGTAAGTGTGTCTTTAGCCTTTTCTTGAAGGTGGAGAGACAGTCAGTATCTCTGATGCAGTGTGGGGAGGTGATTCCACCATTGGGGGGCCAGACAGGAGAAGACCTTGGGTTGGGATCGGGCGCTCTTGAGGGGTGGGACCATGTGTAAGGCTGGAGGAGAGACTTGATGTAGTCGGGTGCAGTCCCGTTCACCGCTCAGAAGGTCAGTACCAGGGTCTTGAATCTGATACGGGCCGTGATGGGAAGCCAGTGGAGGGAGATGAGGAACGGGGTAACATGGGAGCGTCTGGGTAGATTGAAGACCAGACGGGCCGCTGCGTTCTGAATTCTCTGAAGAGGGCAGGTTGCGCATGCTGGGAGACCGGCGAGCAGCGAGTTGCAGTACTCCAACTTGGAGAGGACAAGTGCTTGGACTAGCAGCTGGGTGGAATGCTTAGACAGGTATCTCCTGATCTTCTGGATGTTGTAGAGGGTGAATCTACACAACCGGGAGACTGCAGCAATGTGGGCTGTGAGGGAGAGCTTGTCGTCCATGGTAACCCTGAGGTTCCTGGCAGAGGATGAAGGGGTCACCGTTGCAGATCCCAGGGTGATTGAGAGATCGTGGGAGATGGAGGGTTTGGCTGGGATGATGAGAAGTTCTGTTTGGGCGAGGTTCAGCTGGAGGTGGTGCTTGGTCATCCAGGCGTAGATGTCTGTGAGGCAGGCCTCAATTCTAGCTTAGCTCCCCGGATCAGTCGGGGGGAACGACAGGTACAGCTGCGTGTCGTCAGTGTAGCAGTGGTAGGAGAAGCCATGGGAGGTGATGATTGGACCAAATGAGGTGGTGTACAGGGAGAAGAGGAGGGGTCCAAGGACAGAGCCCTGTGGGACACCAGTGGAGAGCTGGTGGGAGCCTGACACTTTGTCTCCCCAGGAGACCTGCTAGGATCTTCCCGACAGGTATGATGAGATCCACTGAAATCCAGTGCCAGAGATGCCCATCTCAGAAAGTCTAGTGAGCAGGATCTGATGGTTAACCGTATCAAATGCTGCAGAAAGGTCCAGCAGAATGATGACGGATGATCTTGAGGCCGCTCTGGCAGACTGGAGGGCAGTGGTGACTGACAGGAGGGCAGTTTCTGTGGAGTGGCCAGTCTTGAAGCCTGATTGGTTGGGGTCAAGGAGGTTGTTCTGAGAGAGAAAGTCATCTGACAGTTGGTTAGATACAGCGCGTTCAATTGTTATTGAAGAAGGGTAGCATTGATACTGGTCTGTAGTTATGGAGGACGGCAGGGTTAAGGGACGTTTTTTTGAGTAGAGGGGTAATTCTGGCCTGTTTGAAGTCAGAGGGGAAGGTGCCGGAAGTAAGAGAGGAGTTAAGGACATGGAGAAGAAAAGTTATGATGGAGGGAGAGATGGTTTGAAAGAGAGGGGACTGGATCAAGGGGACAGGAGGTGGGGCGATGAGAGAGAATGAGGTCTGAGATCTCTGCCTCGGACAGGGGAGAGAAAGAGTTTAGACATTTAGTTGGGTCAGTCATAGAGGGTGAGTGGGCAGGAACGGTGGGCTCAGGGAACTGACTGCTAATGTCAGCGACTTTTTTCAAAGAAGGAGGAAAGTCAGGGAGGAGGGGGGGGGGGGCGGGGGAGGGGGGTTAAGAAGGGTGGAGAAGGTAGAGAAAAGTTTGTGAGGGTTTGAGTTAATTTTGTTCAGGAAGTAGTGGGTTTTAGCACCAGTTATGTGAGCAAAGAATGATTTAAGGAGGGAGTGATAATTATCAAGGTCCAGACCGTCATCTCCTCTCAGCTGCCAGAAGGGTGGACCGTTCTTCATGAATAACATCCGTGAGCCATGGGCAGGAGGGAGAAGATCGTGCCGGCCTGGTTGACAGGGGACAGAGAGTGTCAAGTGATGCAGTTAATATGGATAACAGGGTGTTGGTGGCAGTGTCAGTGGGGTGGGACGTGAACTTGTCAATGGGAGAGAGGGAGGATGTTACAATGGAGGAGAAATGGGAGGGGGATAGGGAGCGGAGGTTGAGACGGAAAGTTACGAGGGGTGGGGAGACAGGAGGAGTTGGGGGGAGAGAGACAGAGAACTGGATAAAGAAGTGATCAGAGATGTGTAGTGGGGTTACAAAGGTTAAGTCACTGATACAGTTAGGTGTCAGGAGATGTCAGCTGTTTGCCTGCCTTGTGGGTCGCCGGTATGTTCAGCAGCGCAGTGTCAGGTCGAAGGAAGTCAGGAGAGACACTACAAAAACCCTACAGATGATGAGAATGGCTTCTGGTGGTGTGAGTCCCTGACCCCTGTTGTCCTCAGGCTCAGCTCAGAGAGGAAGCCATTACGCCTCCTCCAGCTGGGGCCTCCAGCCACACGGCTACTCCCCTACTCTGCCCAGGAAGAAGCACAGCTTGCTGCCCCAGCCCGCATGGATGCTGGGGAGGACGTCTGAGCCCATAGCGCCCTCTGCTGCCAGCGTTGTGAAGGACAGAGAGGTGTTGGGCAGAAAGGCCTCCAGCGTTCCTCAGTCCATCCTGGTGAGGCCAGAGGCAGGCAGGAACCACACAGACAAGGTATGCAAACACCACCTTACCCCTTACCCAAGCCTTTACCCTACCCCTTACCTCCATAGATCCATACAAGATTGATGTTTATGGATGTCAGTTCAGATGGAATATTTATAATCTGTTTTTTCAGGCTACCAAATCTGTGAGGTTTGTCACCCAGGATGAGCTGGGGCCTGTGGCTGGTGAGGAGAGCTGGCAGGGCGAGGTGTGGGCTTCCTCCCTCACACTGGGCCGCGACGGCCCCGGCATCCTCCTCAAAGATGGCAGGGTGCTCAGGACGGCCTCTACAGACAGCCTAACCTCTTCTCAGAAACCTTCCTCATACGCACCCTCATCAACCTCACTGTCAGCAGCATCACCAACACAGGCCAGTCCCAGCAGGTAGAGTGTGTATACATTGATTCATCCATGAAGCAAAAAGCTAACAACATCAAGCATAAGTCTAGACCAGGGGGGGCGAACCTGCGGCTCACGAGCTGCATGCGGCTCTTTGCTTACTCCTGTGAGGCTCTTACTGAGCGGCTTGGGGAATAAAAGGAATACAACAAATATATACTGTATATATATATATGGAGCCTTTCGCATTTCGTATCACGTATCACATCATTGTTTAAGACTTAAACAAACCACACAGAGCTGTCACAGGGGGGGGGTTGGGAGACCCTGTGCAAACTTAACAGGCGAGGCCCTGCTTATTGACATACACGTGATGCACACGCAAGAATCACTTTCAACCCGCACGGAGACTGTCCATAATTCCGACAGCTATTATCCTGCGCGCGCGCGGAGCCACACCATTTCTGCAAGACATGCTGAAAAATGTATCCAGCAATCCTCGAATCGACTTGTGAAATTCTTGCTTCTTTTTCGTTTTATTCCTTTTCTCAGCACCAGACTCATGTTTGCAAAATTGGTCTTGCTCTCTTGTAGGTGACGTTTGTTTCTCCCGGCCGTCTCCTTCCTCCTCGCACGGTGTAACATAAATCATGAACGAAAAAATATATGAGATTTTTTGACAAACAGGAATTTCATTTTAGAGCACATTGAGTCAAGAACAGGAATAAAAAATATTTAAAGTATAAAAAAAAAAGTGTCACGAGGCCCCCAGTGGCGCGAGGCCCCCATTGGCGCGAGGCCCCCAGTGGCGCGAGGCCCCCAGTGGCGCGAGGCCCCCAGTGGCGCGAGGCCCCCAGTGGCGCGAGGCCCCCATTGGCGCGAGGCCCCCAGTGGCGCGAGGCCCCCAGTGGCGCGAGGCCCCCAGTGGCGCGAGACCCCCAGTGGCGCGAGGCCCCCAGTGGCGCGAGGCCCTGTGCGGTCGTATAAAACTGCTTTGTATTATGACTGTCATTAGATCTGTAAGCCGCTGTTGTAGTGCGGGCGTGCATGTGTGGCTCTTTGCTATGGTGCGTTTTTTGGGGGGCTTTATGCTGGACTGGTTAGCCACCCCTGGTCTAGACTAATACACTAACACCCCCACCCCTGGTCTAGACTAATACACTAACACCCCCACCCCTGGTCTAGACTAATACACTAACACCCCCACCCCTGGTCTAGACTAATACACTAACACCCCCACCCCTGGTCTAGACTAATACACTAACACCCCCACCCCTGGTCTAGACTAATACACTAACACCCCCACCCCTGGTCTAGACTAATACACTAACACCCCCACCCCTGGTCTAGACTAATACACTAACACCCCCACCCCTGGTCTAGACTAATACACTAACACCCCCGACTCCTCCCCAGGCACAGGCTGACGTCCTCCTACCGGGCCCAGACAGACTCCGAGTTGAGTCTGACCAAGGGAGAGCTGGTGCTGGTCCATCCACACCGGCCTGACGGGCGGGTTCTGGTGACCCAGGAGAGCAGCGCCCAGACAGGCCTCTTCCACAGCAGCGTGCTCCACTTCCTAGAGAGGCTGAGCTGACTGGTGGTCTGCAGGGTTATGGGGGAGCTGACTGGTGGTCTTCTGTCCTTTAAAGGAGGTTATGGCTGTACATGTGTATTATTCATTAAAATGTGCTGTGTAATGTGTCATTTTGCTGTTGAATGTGTTGAAGATGAGATGACCGGCCTGCCAAAGCAAGTGTGTGTGTGTGTGGATGATGTATATCGTGTGGATGTGTGTGTGTGGATGTAAATCCTATGTGTGTGCGTGTTTGCACATCTTCCAAGAGATTTACCCAACAAATGGCCAACCTGTACAAAATATATTTTTCCCTAGAAATGTAATGAACCTGTTCAATACTGTGGTTAAGATAAAGTTCTAAAATGTATTTTTGTGTATTTGTCTGTGGTTCAAACATCTGCACAAACTCACCTCTGACTTTAAGAGTGTTTTATGTGTTGACCTATATTATTGCACACTGTAGTCAGTGCCTTTGTAAAAAGATATGGTAATAAACAATGCTTCCATCAACAATGTATGTGTCTCACTTTTCTAGACTTCAAGTGTGCAAAAAAGCCTTACCCTTACCTTTTTTTAATACACGCACATAGTGATAATATGTATTGGCGCTGAATGTAAAGAATGCACCGTGTTGATCCATTTTTACACCAACAGCTGCATTTACTGCATACGCCTCGCACAACGTATATTGCGCAGCCGCAGGCTCAGCCAAGTCTTGACAAAAAATGGCATCAATCTCGGAAATGGGTAGCTCTAACTGGTAGCGGTTGCATTATCTTAAAACGAGAAAAACAACTATTGGGATCCCGAGGACGCTTCGGTTTTCGTCGCTTGAATAGTAACACTTCGCTGCATTCTTAAAATGCCGGTAAGTGTGCTCTGTTTTTGTTAGGCTTTTTGTGACAAAGCAAGGGAGGGGTACTGTACTGTACAGTAGCTAAACTACCTTCCTTCCTCCACCCGGCTAACGACGGAAGATGCATAGCAACTAGCATGTGTCCACGTTAGTCATCGAGTTACCGTTAGGTAACGAGTTGCGTCTGTGATTTTATTTTTATACGGTCGTTATTTGTAATGTGTAATTGCGCTTGTAATCTAGCCGTCTTAATTTGTTCGTATTAGCAATACGTTAGCCTGCTAGCCTAGCTGGCAGCGCCGTGGCTTCTTATAGTAACAACAGAAAACGAAACATCTGTTCGATGGTTGCTATGTTAGCTAACATGGTTTGAATGCGTCTGGTTTGCTTTTGCAGAGCAACAAGATTGATAAACCCGAGAAGCCGGAGATCAGTGACAACGTCAAGGTGGTGGTGAGATGTCGGCCTCTCAACCAGAAAGAGAAAGTGATGGCCAACAAACAGGCAGTCAGTGTGGACGAGATCCGAGGAACCATCACCGTCAACAAACTAGAGACACTCCACGAACCCCCCAAAACCTTTACCTTCGACACAGTATTCGGACCAGAGAGTAAACAGCTGGATGTTTACAATCTCACAGCCCGCCCCATCATCGACTCAGTTTTAGAGGGTTACAATGGTAAATCGTATTATTGTCAACACTCTCAATGTTACTTTACAAAGCAAAAACACAAGGAGATGATAACGTAGTTATTCCTGCCACACAAAAATCGGTTATGTTGGTAGTTTCGTTTAAGTGATATTCACGTCACTAACATAGGCCTACTTGAATTTACTGTTCATCTTTAGTGTTACCATTATAACTATCCAATAACAGATTGTTAGATAGTTTTGTTGGATTTGTTTAGTGAGTGCTTCTTGGTGTCCATTACAGGGACTATCTTTGCATACGGGCAGACTGGAACAGGCAAGACGTTCACCATGGAGGGTGTGAGGGCAGTGCCGGAACTCAGAGGCATCATTCCCAACTCCTTCGCTCACGTCTTTGGCCACATTGCCAAGGCAGAGGGTGACACTCGGTGAGGCAGCAAGAACACAAGGCACCTGGCTTGTCTGACCCTAACCCCAGGGGCTGGCCCCCTGCCAGGAAGAGATGAAAGAGCTCAGGGCCAATTCATCACAGACTCACAGTTTGGATGTTATGATTGTTAGTTGACTGATGTTTTTCTGGTCTCTCTTTCTCTCCCCAGGTTCCTAGTACGAGTTTCTTACCTGGAGATTTACAATGAAGAAGTGAGGGACTTACTGGGCAAGGATCAGATGCAGAGACTAGAGGTCAGAGTATAACATGGCCAGAACCCTGGAACATGTCATTATTATTATTTTTCAAAGGATTGTAATAATTGCACTGTCAGGATCGCATTAATATTTGGAGACAAAACCTTCATGACCAACACAAATATATTACCACATCCCTAACTCTGATGTACAAACAGTGCAGTGTAGTTTGCCTGTGACAACCTACCAAACAGATGTATAATATTTAGCCTTTTTTCTCATGAGGAATTAAAAAAAAGCCTAAAGAACCTATAACGGCCGCCATATTGTAATTTTATGTACAATAAAAATGTGTCCAAAACTACAAAAATATACCCCTTATGAACCATAGTTTCAATTGACCTATCGCTAAGCACTGCCCCCCTTAGTAACTGTTGCTAACTCGGACAAGCTATCGCAGCTGACTAGAGTTTTAGCCCTCAAAAGGGACTTCATTATGCAATGAATGGAGGGATACGTTCAGAATTTAAAAGTAGATATGGTGGATGACAAACTTAAATTGGAGGCGATAATTTACAGATCTCAATGCAAGAGGGAGAAGCTTCATCTCACGCTCATTCACAATTCAGGATAACAACATCCAAGAGTCTTGGATGTTGTTATCCTGAATCGTGGCAAATCGTATCCTGAATCGTGGATATCCAATGCTTGGCAAGACCAGCATTGTTGATGCACCGCAGGGTTAGATTAGCTACATTAATTACCTTCAGTTAATTTAACTAATCTGGATAGGCACTGAGATGTAAACCTACGTTTATTAGTTTATTTACTAGCATTACCCTGTCCCTGACAGGGCAGTGTCCTAACTTTCTAGCTAGTGAATAGCTAGCCAAACATTATACGTAGCTAATAACGTTAATGTTAGCTAGTTTTAACCAGAGATAACTTGCCTAAGCCTAGCATAACATCAGTGGTGAAAGTAAGCCGGTACTGTCAATGACAATAATGTGATGACATCCTTGTTTATCTTCGTTACGTTGAGTTGACTGTGTGGTCTGCCACACAGCTTTATCCACCGGAGACATTTGGCCCTGTCTTGTTTTGGTTTGGGAAATGGGATAAAATATACCCCATTGCCCATCCTCTCATGACACCTCGTATCAGTGTTGCATCTACCCCAGGCACATCGTTTGACCAGTGTTTTTAGAATTACAACAAACCCGATAAAACAAGAGAAGAATCCCTTTTCCTAATGCTACTCTATGGAGTTGTAAACTGAAGATGTCCGAGTGCAGCTGTTACTAAACTGCCATTGGCCCGTTTGAATTCGAGGGGCGGGGCTTAGCGATAGGTCAATTGACTTGAAACATGGGATGTGTGTGTGTAGGATACATGTTTTTCAATTTTATATCAAAAAGAATGTAATACAATATGGCGGATTTATTAGCATTTTGATGAATTTACATCTGTCGCACATATTTCATTTGTCCATAAATCAATGCTACATTGACCTAGGGACTTGATCTGTTCCACACACGAGGAAGACACCACAAAAAGTCTCAAGGACCCATAACGTCAGACTTATGGATTTTCTTGTACAGTCCAAATTTGGGACAGCCTTTGAAACTCTTCTCCTCATGAACCATAGGTCCAATCAATTTGAAATTAGTTATAGATGTGTAGGATACATGTCTTTCAAAGCTTTATTTAGCAAAAATGAATACAATATGACTGAATCAGGCTGATTTATGTAAATGTCCACAATGCCTCAATGTATGTGTCTATAATGCAAATGTCCTTTTGACTGATTATTTTTCTAACCTATTAGGCTTCAAGATGACATCCCTCTGAAGTACCATGCACAATTTCACCTTGATGTCACAAGATGGCTGAATTACAGCTGATTCAAACTGACCATAGCTAATACACTGCCCTTTCTATTGACAAAATCTCAGTTTGAGTCAACAGTTGATGTGTAGCAGAGTGGATATAGAGGTTGACTTGACATCACATACTCGTAATTCTCCCTTCAGCCAGCTATTTAGCCAGTTTGCCAAGTGTGAAATATTTTTTCCCTCTTGTTGTCCAAGTTGCCATATTGTGTTTTGTAGATAAGATCATGCTACATCTAGCCAGTGTCTCGGATTTCTTGTCTCATGTGTGTAAAAGTTGTATTTTGAGCAATATTGTGAGACTGCTTTGGACACTGTAAAAGTTTCTTCCGCGTCAGTGATTGAGTGATTACGATTACATGTATTAACAGAGGTGCCAGTGGCTCAGTGGGTTATAGCGTAGCAGTTGTATCCAAAGGATATGCAGTTTGAATCTTGATGACTGCTGCAGGATGAAACTTTTTATAACATTTCATTTGTCAAGAGTTAACTCTGACCCTCTACCATGTACATTTTTTACAGCTATATGTTTTTTTATTTGGGCACTAGGGGGCACACCTCAGTCTGTCAGTATATGAGAGGTCTGTCAGTATATGAGAGGTAATCAGGCTAGGACCTAAAGCTGGCTAGGAAAGGTGTTTTGTACCAGAGCTAGTGGAAGTCGGAACAAGAGAAAGCCAGAGTAGGCCATACAGTAGGCCATACAGTAGGCCATACAGTAGGCCATACAGTAGGCCATACAGTAGAGTCATACAGAATGTAATTTTTTTGTCAATCGATTAAACCTACCAAAAAATCAGAATCTGTTTGGACGTTGAACTTTCTTTTGCCTGCATACAGCCAGCCTTTTTTGTTTCATCATTGTCGTTGATAGAAGTGGAAATTAGATTTACAGACAACAATCATCGCCATTACAGAAATGAAAACTGCTAATTGTCATTTTTTTTACATCCATTTCAAGTAGAGGCACAATACAAAAGGCAACATAAGCAATTTGATGTGTTTTTCTTTATTAAGAAACACCTTCCCTAGCCCTTACTTTTAGCTGGCTACTGGCTTTGTCAAGAAGGCACATAAAAACATTTCTTTTTTTTCTTTGAGTAACTAATGCTTCTTTTATCCCCCCCCCCTTAATTGGTAGCAGGGTGACTACAGTGTTAGTTGCCATGTATCTGTAAAGGTGTAAGATGGCGATGTAAGATTTTAAAAGGATTTTGTGATGGTTAAAAGCCACCACAGCAAAACATGCTGATTACATCACCGTTGCATTTAGTGGATCAACATTTGTGTCTGTTTCCTAGGTGAAAGAGAGGCCTGACGTGGGCGTGTACATTAAGGACCTGTCTGGTTACGTAGTGAACAATGCAGATGATATGGACAGGATCATGACCCTGGGACACAAGAACCGTAAGCTCCTTCCCTTGCCCACCGCGCTGCAGACCATACTGTGGTTCCGTGAACACAACAGAATGGGTTTTCCTGTGTTTTCTTCCTGCCCAGGCTCTGTTGGTGCCACCAATATGAACGAGCACAGCTCACGCTCGCATGCTATCTTCACCATCACCATCGAGTGTAGCGAGAAGGGCATGGATGGCAACCAGCACGTCCGCATGGGCAAGCTACATCTGGTGGACCTGGCGGTACAGACCCTAGCATCTCATATATAACCTCTCATATATATATATATATAACCTCTCATATATAACCTCTCATATACAACCTCTCAGATATATATATATAACCTCTCATATACAACCTCTCATATACAACCTCTCAGATATAACCTCTCATATATATATATATAACCTCTCATATATAACCTCTCAGATACAACCACCTATATATATTCATATATAACCTCTCATATATAACCTCTCAGATATAACCTCTCATATATATATATATATATATATATATAACCTCTCAGATACAACCACCTATATATATTCATATATAACCTCTCATATATAGCCTCTCAGATACAACCACCTAACCCTAACCTCTCAGATACAACCTCCTGGAACCAAACCCTTTCCCTTGTGGTGTGATCCCCCTCCCTTGCCACATGCAGGGCTCAGAGAGGCAGGGCAAGACCGGAGCAACAGGCCAGCGCCTGAAGGAGGCCACCAAGATCAATTTGTCCCTGTCCACCCTGGGGAATGTGATCTCCGCCCTGGTGGACGGAAAGAGCACCCACGTGCCGTACAGGAACTCCAAGCTCACCCGGTTGCTGCAGGACTCCCTGGGGGGAAACTCCAAAACCATGATGGTAGCCCACTTAGCAACTCATACACACCAGCTTCCATTATGGCTGCAATCTCTCCCCACCTCTTTCATCTCTCGTTCTCTCCCTCTGTTCCATCTCCCTCTCCTTCATCCATATGTGTCTGCCAGTGTGCTAACATCGGGCCGGCAGATTACAACTATGACGAGACCATCAGTACGCTGCGGTATGCCAACCGGGCCAAGAACATCAAGAACAAGGCCCGCATCAACGAGGACCCGAAGGACGCGCTGTTGCGCCAGTTCCAAAAAGAGATCGAAGAGCTCAAGAAAAAGCTGGAGGAAGGTAGACTCTTCACTGGGAGCACAATTAGCATTGTAAAGAGAAAAGTCCTGACACATTTTGTTGATTTAGCAGACGAATGTATACAAAGCGACATTCGACAAAGAGTGTATATAGAAATACAGCAAAAAATCAAGGATCAGAAGTTGTAACTGTATTTCTGTGGTCAGAATCCAGGAGTTGAGTGGTCATAGTCAAGTCTTCAGCAGGCAAAGGACCAAATTTTGGCTACTAGGAACAGTACTACAATATTACACAGTACAGTGCAGAAAAAACAAAGTTCTCCAATCTACCAAGTTTAAATGAATGCTTTAACAGTTTTCAGCCTATTACTAAGGTTTTCTAAGCAACTTGTTCCTTAACTAGATCTCTTTTGTGCCCTTTAAGGGGAGGAAATCTCAGGGTCAGAAGGCAGCGGGTCAGAAGAAATGGATGAAGGAGAAGATGAAGGGGGAGAGGTTGGAGAGGAACGCAGAAAACGAAGAGGTAAGACTGTCTCACACACACTTGAGGTAAGACTGTCTCACACACACTTGAGGTAAGACTGTCTCACACACACTTGTGTGAACGATGTTTGGGTTTATAAGAAGACTTTCTATTTTTAAGTTGATGTTTACTTTTATCTATAACCTGTAACAGCGTCTTGCATCAGTAGATAGACAAACAACAGCAAACAGAAACAGCTGCATGGCCTGATTATCAGCTGCTGATAGGATCAGTAAGGACATCCTCCCACACACCCCAGCCTCCTCACAGGATATTTCACCTGACGCTTGCTGTGGGTTTGAAGTTCCTCGTTAGGTTAGTGACTCATCAAAGCAGCATCCGTCCTCCTGGTAATCACCCCACAGCACTGATGCTTTCCTAGGAACCACCCCCGAGCAATCCTCTCCTAGTAATCACTTCCTAGTAACTGCCCACTAGTAATCACATTAGTAATCAGCCCTTAGTAATCACCCTAGTAACCACCCCTTAGTAATCACCCGAGGAACAACCCCCTAGGAACCACCCAGCAGAAATCTGCTGGGAACCTGCAAAACCTGCTGCAAAGTGATGTTCAGGATGTGGTGAGGTCAGGCCTATGAAACAGCAGGAAACTATGTTCATATGATGATCCTCGTGTGTTTCAGTCAGTCAGACAGTGGTCCTGGTCACTGCTGGAGTTCATGAGCATGACACAGGGTTGTTTTAGAAGTTGCATATTGGCCAGATATGGTCATTCCACACAGTGTATTTCCATGGTCTCTGTCTGCATTGGTGTGCCTCTCCTAAACATCTTTTCACTTTGTAAATGTTTATAGTATTGCCTTATAGGCTTGCTGCTTTTCAGGTCTGATCTTTACGCTGTCTTTCACCCAATCCCCCTCTTCTTTATCCACCCCCTTCTTAACCACCCTTTATTTATTTAAGCTTTCTTTGGGCCTGGGTGTGGGTGCCTCTCTAGCCCCTCCCCCTAACACTCATCTTGGCCTGCAGATGACAGGGTTATGGTTAAGGTTAGGGTTTTAAGTGGAAGACCTGCTGTGAGTAGAACAGCACTCTAACCTTCAACCCAACCTTAATGATAATCCACAATACAATCCTAACCCTGCTCCTTCATGTAAATGCATCCCTTCTTTCT